>NW_006159732.1:7093554-7113555 GCF_000334495.1 Tupaia belangeri chinensis
TGTCTCTCAGTCTCTCTGGCGAGTGCATGCACCCTATAGCAAAAAGCTCTCCAAAAAAAAAGTCAAAAATATTTATAAGACTCAGTCTTATGTTTAAATATTTTAATGTAGATGTTTAATTACATATGAAAATATGGAACTAAATAATTTATTTCAGCTTTATGATATCAAATTGAAAGTTATAAGATCATTTAATTATATTTCTTAATATTCTTGATATAATTAAGAGAATGGAGCTTAAAGTATATTTTTAATTTTAATTTTGAGATCTATGAGAGTTCAGTACTTGGGAAAGGTTTTACTCGTTAGGTCAAATATCTGAAGAACTTACAAATGAAGTTGAATATATTTAGTTTATCAGTGCACTTTGAAATGTTTTAGAAAATTTTAATAAACTAATTAAACTTAGGATGTAAATTAATTATTAGGGGCCAACAGGTGGCATGGTGGTTAAGACACTGGACTCCCACATGGCTGACTATGGTTTGAGTCCTGGACCTTGTGGATTGCTTTCTCATTTTCCCTCTCTCTCTACTTCTCTCTGTCTCTCTCTGGTTCAATTAAAAAATAGTAATAATTAAGGGCTAGCAAGTGGCATGGTGGTTAAAAGTACTGGTCTCCCACATGGCTGACCATGGTTCAAGTCTCAGACCTGGCAGCTATTTTTCTCACTTTCCCTTTCTGTCCCTCTCTAGTAAAAATAAATAAATAAATAAATAAAGTTAAATAAAATAATAAAAATAGTAGTAATAAAAAGTTAATTAGTAAAGGTACTTTTTCTATGTCACTTATACAATACTATAGAATACTGTCACAACTAGAGTTGATAACAATCTAATGTTATTTCACAAAAGTTAGATGAGAAGATTTTAAATATTTACTACATAGAGTGATAAAAGTTTGAAATGGCATATCTATTATTACAGTGATTTGATTATTTCACATTGTATACACATAATGAAAAAACATTGTACCTATAAACATGTACAACTTTTATGTCAATTAAAATGATGATTTAAGGAGCCAGTAGATGGTTTGGTAGTTAAGATGCCGGACTCCACATGGCTTGACTGCAGTTTGAGTCCTGGACCTGGAGGCTTGCTTTCTCAGTTTCTCTCTCTCTCCCTCTGTCTCTCTCCAGTGAGTATGTGTGCTCTGTAGCAAATTTAAAATTAATAAAATGAAAAATAAGATAAAGTAAATAATTCTTTAAAAAATGAATGACAATTTGACAAAATTTGTTGAGGTTAAGGAAAAATTGGACCAGCCAGTGCTATAATGGTTAAGGGAGCTAGACACAGCATAGCCAACTAAACTCTTTGAGTCCTAGACCCAGCAGCTTGAAAGACAGGCCTGGTTTGTGTGTGTACCCAAAGTCCTGAGAGGAGAATGAAGGAAAAGGTATTATAGCATGGCCATTCTACCTTGGGGAAGCTTTACCATTTTTCCTATCTCTCTGTCTCTCTTTGGTGAACATATGCAGCTATAGAAAATTTAAAAATAAAATAACAGAAAAGACTGAGGAAACATTAAAATCACATCTATGCACAAAAACTAATTTATAACACCCCCAAAATCTAACTTTAGTACTCCTAATTCATCTTTTTTTTTTTAAGAGAGATTTTTGCTATAGGGCTTGTGTGTGCACCAGAGAGACAGAAAGCAAGCAATTACACCCCAGGGGGATGTCACACTGCAATCCCTTCTCCATTCTCCTATCTAGATTTTGGACACACACACACACACACACACACACACACACACGCTCAGTGTGAGGGTCAAGGGCATGACACATTTTGAATACATTGTAGTCTAGTGACATAACCATTACTCCATCTGCTGGCCCCCCTAATTCATCTTTTTTTAAATTATTTTATTTAACTTTATTTATTATTATCATTTTCAATTTGATCAGAAAGAGAAGAGAGAAAGTGAGAAAGCAAGCTACCAGGTTTGGGACTCAAACCATGGTTGGCCATGTGGGAGTCCAGCGCACTCAACCATCATGCCACTGGCTAGCTCCACCCCCTAATTTGTCTTAAACAGTTATTCAGCCTTTTAGACAAGATCAGAGAAACAGACCCCAAGAACTTGTTTGATAAAATTGTATAACCTTTCAACATTTCATTGAAATGTTGCTGCTGGGTCCAGGACTCAAACCATGGTCAACTACATTGTTCCACTTGTAGCTGTGAAGCCAGGACAAATCAAAAGCTTTGAGGCAAACAGAGATTCAAACAGGCCTGGCTGGTGGTACCCTGGGTCTACAGAAATTCTGAGAAACTGCCAAGGCCAAGCTGGATGTGTACATGTGGGGATAGAAATTAATGATCTAAATCGTAGTTGAGGCATGAGTTAAACATCAGTGATTGACTTACAGTGGGGTAGAAGGCAGACAGATGGACCAGAACCCTAGAAGCAGGCAAGAAACTCTTTAAGAGTAAATAAAACATTTCCGCTTGGTTCTGTACCCACAGATCTTCACAACAGAGATCATCTCTTATTCATCTCTTGTACCTCTCTGTGGCTCCAAGCATAAAACAGTTGCTCAAATATTTGTTAAATGAATGAAAGACAAGAGGATACAACTTAAAAAAGAATTATTAGGCAAAACTAGTGGATAGGGGATAGTAAACAAAATGTGGTTTGTTTAATAACCAAAGAAATGAATATTCTACCCACCGATCTGCCTGTCAGCATGCTCCACACAGATTTAACAGATAATAGAAAATAACAGGATGATGGGGAGAGTTTGTGGGCAGTAACTGCTTCTGATAGAAAGACAATATTTCTTTTTCTTTCTTTCTTTTCTTTTTTTTTGTGTGTGTGTGAGAGAATTTTGCTGTAGGACTTGTGCACTCACTGGACAGACAGAGAGACAGAAAGCAAGAAATCACTCCCAGGGAGGATGGCCATACCTCTATCCCTTCACCTCCATTCTCCTCTTGGGATTTTGGGCATGCACACACATGTGCCCGGAGTGAGTTTTAAGCTTCTGGGTCCAAGACTCGAACTGTGGTCCACTACATGCAAATCCAGAGATGTAACCATTACATCATCTGCTGGTCCCAAAAGATAGTATTTCTAAACCAACTGATTATCTCTACACACCTTTAGCATCAGATTTATGGAAAAGGGAAGGATTTCTACCTCCTTAAAATAGCAGTTCTATATTTACTGTATGCCATAAATCCATACCATAAATCCATACCATAACACTATACGAGTGGGATGATAATAGGTATAATGTGAGAAAAAGGGTTCATACAGGATTGTTGCTTCAGGAATTTCTAAGCCTAAAGGTATTTCAGCTTAGTTAACTGGCTTAAAAACAAAAAGAAAAGAAAAAATAAATGAAACTTTTTTTGTTTAACCCTGGAAAAGCCTATATCCAAGTTTTGGGGTTTGGGGTTTTTTCACAGACATTAATAGATATTGCCCTCTTTCAAAAAAGGGAGAAAGTTGATCTCTTACTAAAAAAGTTTAAGGACTGCTAGATGAAACAAAATAAATGCTGTTTCTTTTTCTTTGCAGGACATCTCAGAAACAATAAAATCTTCATATTCACTGAGAATG
Source organism: Tupaia belangeri chinensis (assembly GCF_000334495.1). NCBI lineage: Eukaryota > Metazoa > Chordata > Mammalia > Scandentia > Tupaiidae > Tupaia > Tupaia belangeri. Next base: position 7,097,131 of record NW_006159732.1, read on the forward strand.
TTAAAGAGAGGTATGCAATTGTTTCATAAAATTTTGGACCCTTTTTTCTCAGAGTACCTAGGAGAAATGACACTTTATGGAATCTGCTCAGATTTTTAAAACGAAGTCCAACTCAGATCTGAAAATCAATGAACAAACCATTATTCTTGAGATCTAATTGAAATGTGGTTTTGTAAGAGATCTTAGTGTGGTTTGGGGTTGTTCATTTATTTTTATGTTTTGGTTATTTGATTTTGTTGTCAGTAGAATGTTCTTTAAGTACAGTGATAGTAGATTACTATGCAAGTCCATGGAGAAATTGTCAGGTCAATACCAATTTGTAGGGACTTCACAATAACAGACAAAACATGCTCGTTCCTATCACTTCACTCAGAGTCCTTTCCTTTTAGTCTGGGTCTCTCCAACATGGCAGATGTCAACCAGAAGTGGAGGAATCAGAGACATGGTTCTCTGTGCATGAGTCACTTCTCAGCTCTAGTTTTTTACATCGGAGGTCAGAACATGTGATCTACTTTTGAGTGGGGTTTGTCTGTTACCAGCTGTGCAAATGTTTATTCTCTTTATTTATTATTCTAGAAAGTAGCCACTGATGACACACTGAAATGCTAACTCAAAGAATTAAATTTATGTTTTAATGAATTGCTTAATAGGCAAAAACAGTGGGATGATTATGCACCTAGCAGCTAAGATTAAAATTTTCTTCAAATGAGCTGCTATGTTATCCACAATAGAATATGCAAAGTAGTAGTTCTCATACTTTGGGCACACTATTTCCTAAATACATTCTCCCAACCTCCATCAATCTCCTAAAATCCATCACTCAAACCAATTCTCCTCATTCATCTACCTCTTAAACATTAGGCTAGCCAGCTGGTGCAGCAAAAATGGATCCCAACTTGATTTAAATGTTTTCTCTTATTTCTCAATAATTTCTCTTTCTAGAATTTGAACAGAATCTCAGAAAGGCTGGACCTTTCTTACCTAGGTTGTCAGAGTAAGAACCAATATCCTAAATTTTTTATTTCTCAGAAGACCAAATCTAAACCATTCACCAAACATCTCTTGGTATAAAAGGCAAATTTTCATGTCTTTTTTTTTTCCCTTTTCTTTCTTCCTTCCTTCCTTTCTCTCTCTTTCTCTCTCTCTCTCCTCTTTCCTTCTTTTTCTTTCCTTTTTTTTAGAGAGATTTTTGCTATAGGGCACATGTGATAGCCAGAGAGAGGGACAGAAAGTGAGAAATCACCCTCTGGGGAAATGGACACACATTGCAATCCCTTCTTCTCCATTCTATTCTTGAAATTTTGGGTGCACATGCACATGTGCTTGGCATGAGTTTCAAGCCACCAGGTTTGGTACTTGAATCTCAGTAGGATAGGTGGGATTCCAGCACCTTAACCACTGCACCATTTTCTGGCTGGCCCCATTTCTCTTTTTTATTATTTTGTTGTCATTGTTTTTGTTTTGTTTTGTTTTTAGATTTTTGTCATCAGGCAGGTGTGCACACAGTAGAAAGACAGAGAGAGAGAGACAGAGAGGAAAAGTGAGAAATTATTCCCCAGGGGAGTTGATCACACCACAATCCCTTGTCCTCCGTTTTCTTAGGATTTTGGGAACTCACACACAAGCACCTGGCATGTTTTTCCAAGCCACCAAGTCTTGGGCTCAAACTGTAGAACTGGCCATGTGGAGTCCAGTGCCTTAACCACTATACCACTTGCTGGCACCCCAACATTTTTATTTCTTAAGACCCCATCAAGCTGATAGGTCTGTCCTTGAGAACCTAAGGTATACCAAAGAAATAATTGAGGCTGACATAGACTCTCCAGTGTGTATAATGATTTTCTATCATTTATAAATACAAAACTGTCAAAAAGGGATTTGTAGCATAATAGTACACACTGCTCAAGAGTGGCCAAATCCCACATGACAACCAAGGTTTGAGTTCCTGATGAGGTCACCCTAAACCACACCAGGCATGCAACGAATGCCCAGGATCTGAGAGATGGAAGACAGGAGTAAAATTAAATCTTGACTAGACTACAGGAGATGAGATCGGTAGATGGCATAGTGGTTATGTTGCTGGACTCCAACATGGTCAACTGCAGTTCAGGTCCTAGACCTGGTAGCTGGAAACTCACATGGGGCATGTTTGTGTGCATGTCCAAGGCCTCGGAAGAATGGAAGAGAAGGGATTGTGGAGTGGCCATCTCCTTGCCAGGGGGTGATTTCTCATTTTCCCTCTCGCTGTGACTGTCTCTCTCTGTCTGAAGAGTACATGCACCCTAAGGCAAAAGTCTCTACAAAAACAAAGACTACAGGGGGTAAACACACACACACAATCTCTCTCTGTGTCTCTCTCTCTCTCTCTCATGAACAGAAGAAAAATATATATAAAGTTTCCAATGTTTAAAGAGTAATCTTGTTTTATTCATACCTTATTTTCCAAGTAAGAAAACACTGTCTGGCTCAAAATATGGGTTCAAGAAAGGTTAATTATTGTTATTGATCCCTCCCCCTGACAGAAATAATTTTCCATTAGCATTTAATCCAATTCCTGCATGAAGATGGGGCATTAGAAGATCTGACTCCATGATACATGAAATTATTTTCCCCCAAATATTCAGAGCATCAGATGAGCTGACAATGTATGGACCAGAGATAAGAGTGCACCCATCTGGGTTTTGGTGTTTTGGTTTTATAAAACCTTGAGAAATTTTGTTTTGAAGCTGATATTTTTCAAAAAAGTTCTTTGAATTTTTTCAGAACATTTCAATCACTGCTTTTCAAGGGAAATTTTAGTAATTTTTCCAACTGAATGGAAAGCTGTGCTATGCAAACAACAAAGATTTTTTTCTTTTGAAAGTTATTCATGTCCTGCTTCTAGGATTGCCAGGGGAATTTAATTTAGAAAAAAATTTAACCAAGCAGACGATCAGAGTTATAGTGTGCTACAGACAAACTAAACTCTCAAGTTCAGAAATTTCATTTTCTCTTCTAAGTTTAGCGCCTGTGCTTTTCAGATGGGTTCTTAAGTTAGTCAAACAAGCTTGCAAGGCCTGGCGCTGAGTTTATTTTTTTAAATATTTGTTTACTTATTCTTAGTAATTTTTCTTTTCCTTCTTTATTGTTGTCTGAGTAACATAGAAGATTTGAATTTGCATTTATCCATCGACAATAGGGCAAAGTTACATTTGGCATGAAACTACATTCACCAGTTTTTAGAATTTCTTAAACAATTTTTGTTTTGTTTTCAGAGAGATTTTTGCTATAGGGCATGTGTGCTCACTAGAGAGACAGAGAGAGACAGCGAGACAGAAAGTGATAAAGCACCCCCCCGGGGGGGGGCGATGGCCATGCTGCAATCCCTTCTTCTCTGTTTGCCTCTTGGAATTTTGGGCACACAAACATATGCACCTGGCTTGAGTTTTAAGCTGCTGGGTCCAGACTTGAACCTCCGTCAACTCTGTGGGAGTACAGTGATGTAACCAATACACCATCTGCTGGTCCCTAGAAATAAGTTTTGATTGCATTTTCTCTTATACAGTAAGAGAAATTTTCCTTGGTTTTATCCATATTTCAAAGACAAGAAAACTGAGATTGAATGGGAAGCAGCTTAGTAGAACAGCTGTAGTTCAAATCCAGGATGACTTTTAAGCTCCTAGGGCTATTTAAGTTCTTATTTCCAGTGGTTTTCAAATGTAAGTATGCATAAAAGCACCTAAATTGTTCCTACAGATAGAGATTCTCAGGCACTACTTTCAGAAATTGTGACTCAGTAGATTTTCCTTGGGCTCAGGAATTTTAATTTCTTTTCTTTTTCCCATGGGCTGGTGCATGCCAAGTATACTCAGGGAAGTCTCCACCCTTAAGCTAGGAACCTCTTCTTCTGCCTGAAGAGTGTCATGTTTTCCCAATGCTCCACCATCTGGCCCCCAGAAATCTGAATTTTTAACAAGAATCCAGGATGATTGTAAAGCAAGTCATCTACATTCTAATTCATTGGATCACATCCCAATTAAGGCTTGACTACAGGGGCCAGCAAGTGGTATGGTGGTTAAGGCACTAGACTCCCACATGGCCAACCATAGTTTGAGTGCTGGCCCTGACAGTTTTTTTTCTCTCTTTCTCTCTCTCTCTCTCTCTGCCTCTCTCTGGTGAATTTTAAAGATGTAACAATAATAAAGAAAATTAAATAAATAATTCTTTTTAAAAAAAGACTTGACTATACCCGTTTCCTCTCTGCCTCATATGGACAGTTGTATCTCCACTACCAAACACTGCACAGTGTGAACCAGAGTAACTCCTTTCCCCACTTGGGTCCTGGTGTTTGTTTGTTATTTGTTTGTTTGTTTTGGGGACAGAGATATGGTTTACCATCTGTCGATGATGACACGTATAGCATTCTCAACTGGCCTAGACCAAAGTATACAGGGTCCTGGTTTTCTTACCTGTTAAAAGAAAATAATCATCTTTTCCTTACCTAAAAAGATTGATATGAAGATCAAATAAAATGATACGTATGTGGGACCAGCAGTTAGTATGATGGCTATGTCTCTGGACTCCCATGTAGTTGACCGCAGTTTGAGTCCTGCACCTGGTGGCTTAAATTCACGAGGAGAATGGAGGAGAAGGGATTGCAGTGTGGCCATCCCCTCTGGGGGTGATTTCTCGCTTTCTGTCTTTCTGTGTCTCTCTGTCTTTCTGGTGAGTGCACACGCCCTACAGCAAAAACCTCTCCAAATTAAAAAAAAAAAAAAAAGATAGGTATTGCAATGATTACATCAGCAGAAAGTGCTATTTAAAAACAGAGTACTAAAGTTTTGATGACAAAAAAAGTCAAACAAATTTCATTTATATGCTTTGATGTGAGGTTATCTGATCACAATATGGAAAAGAATAGATGTTTTATCTACATCCATAACTATTTCAATCTACTAAGCCCTAGTTCATAACCACTATGCAGCATAGAATATCCTTTATTGAGGCAGCAGGTGGCGTGATGGATAAGGGCACTGGACTCCCACATGGCCACCAGTGGTTTGAGTCCTGGACCTGGCAGCTCGCTTTCCCAGTTTCCTTCTCTTTCTCGTTCTCTCTCTCACTCTCTCCCTCTCTGCTCAAATCAAAATAAATAGCATAAATAAAGTTAAAATAATTCTTGAAAAAAAAAGAATGTTGTTTATTAACACACACAGCCATGCACTAACCAGCCACCCCCACGCATAGTAACAACTGCTAAGTAGAGCAGATTTTTCACTGTGTCCACTCTAGACATCCCCGAAAAGATACAAGATAACATCTCTGTTCAAGGCAAGGCAGGTGGGTTAACACCAACTTTCTGTGACTGTCACTGACACTTGCCAGCCAGATGGGTTTGGAAGGATCTCAGGGTGGCTTTTTTTTTCAGGTATATGAACTTCCACTACCATCTCCAATAGGAGAAAGACTCTGAAACAATTGGCATGACAGAAGAGACTGACACCAACAGTCACAGCTTGATTTCACGGCACACCACATGGAATTTTTCTAAAAATGAAGAAACTTTAGCATTTCCTTGTTATTTGGGGCTACAATGCCATAAGCCTTCCACCTATCCTGTGTCGACTTTGAAACGAGCAGACCGGCTGGAAAACAAGAGGTAATTTGCATGTGAAAAATAAACAAACAGAAGTCTGCAGTATGCCATCTCAAAAAAACAGAGTTGATGTCTTTGTTTAGAAAAAAGGGAGCAACAAAGTTTAAGAGAAGAGATAGCAGGCTAGTAATGCAGCATCTTTCCGGTCCTGCTCTCCTAACCACATCATTTACACAAACCTGACTTGACCTCAGTACATCACCAATAGCCTTCTCTCAGGCCTCACTGATTCAAGACTTCCCCCACCTTAATTTATCAGTGCACACAGCATCAGGTTCTCCCTAAGTAATGAGCTCACTATCTTCTGCTGCATAGTTATTAAATCACTTTATACTCTCCAGCATCAAAAATATATTCTTCTGCCTAATATTCATTGTCTTCCATCAAAGTTTCCTCTGTCAAATCTCCATTCCCTGCTTGATTTATACTTCATGCCCCACCTGACTCTCTTCCCCATCTCCTAACTTAGACACACACATACACATTCACACATACTAGCAAGGTCAGAGCCTGCAGTATCTCCCAGTTCAGGTGTACTCATCCCGGCCACCGTGTTTTCACTAATATTCAGATCAGTCAAGATGTAGCTAATGAGATTCTTCGTGCTAAGTGACTACAAGACTCAGGAAATGCTCCAAAATGTTATGATTCCAGGAGCTCATTTCTAACAGGGGTGACTATACATCATGGGATGTAAGACTACAACTACTGATTAATGGACAGATGAATTGATCAGCTTTGCTAACTGTGTTATTCTTTCAGGATTAGAAGTATTCAACACTCGTTCAAGGCACCGGATAGAATGTTATTTTCCCCTCCCTTTGAAGTTAGGCAGGGGTGTGTGTCTAGCCAATGAGGTATGAGCCAATAGGACAAAGACGCTTCAGGAGCCTGTCCACTGTTCAGCACATTTTCTCCTTGTAGCCACAGAAATCCAGGAAATGCATGTTAAAGTAAAGCTTTAGTTCACTTTGGTTCTTGAGTGGCCATTTTGGAAATATCTTCCCTGCTAATCTAGGCTGACAAATAAACACGAGCAGTAAGTATATCTCTGCTAATGTTACCCCACTGAAATCTGAGCGTCTCTCATTATGGTAGCATAACCAATCCCATCTTGTTTGACACAGTGAATGTTCTGATGATCCGTTACTTCATCCTTAAGATGAGATGGTTGGTTAAGTTCAGGTTTTTAACATTTTAAAGGAGTATTTACTTTATTATTTATTATTGTCCTTTTCATTTTAACCAGAAAGAGAGAGAGAGAGAGAAAGTGAGAAAGCAAGCCGACAGGTCCAGGACTTGAACCACAGTCGACCATGTGGGAGTTCAGCACCCTAATCACCATGCTTCCTGTCAGTACCCAGTTTTTAATTTTTTTTTAAAAACCAAGCACTCTTCAGTAAGATATTACTCAGGATCACAATGTTTATGAGTAGAGGTATGTTGATTAATGCAGGGAAGGATACCCAAAACATTAGGGCCTATAGGTTTCCAGTGGGCACACTGTCAAAGCCACTTGAGTAAATCTCTAAATTATCTTTAAAGTCTGACACAGAGCCTGGTTCCATAGCTTGGTGGTTTAGGCAGTCACATGCATATGGCCAACACACAGTCTGAGTTCTGGACTCCACAGCTTGAGAAACACACTGGGGTACATATGCATGCACACCCAACATCTTCAAAGAAGGAAGAGATGGAGGCTAGGGACTGCAGCATTACCATCCCCCAAGAGAAGCCCTTTCTCTTCTTCTTCTCTGTCTTCTCTAGTGATTATGCTTGCCTTCTACAAAAAAAATAAAAGAAAATAAAAATTGACCCTTAAAGTCTGCCATGGTCATCATTAATATAAAACATTATGCTGGACACTGCTAGAGATTGAAAGATGAATAACACACAATATCAACTGCCAAAAACCTTCATAATCTAGTAAAAAAAAAAAAAAAGAAAAAGAAAGAAAGAAAGAAAACAAGTGCAGTGACCAGCAGTTGGTGTAATGGCTATGTCACTGGACTCGGACCTGGCGGCTTAAACTCATGCCGGGCACGTGTTCATGCAAGCCTAAGATCCCAAGAGGAGGATGGAGAAGAAGGAATTGCGGCATGGCATTCCCCCCAGGGGGATGATTTCTCGCTTTCTGTCTCTCTGTCTCTCTCTGTCTTTCTGGTGAGTGCATGTGCCCTATAGCACAAACCTCTCCAAAAAAAATTAAATAAATAAATAAATAAAAATAAAGCAAGTGCACAAATATCTATAATTCAAAGCAGTTTTCATTAAGCAGAATTTTGTAAACATGTTCTGCCACAGAACAGTCTCATGATGGGACCAGCAGATGGCATAATGGTTACATCACTGGACTCCCACGTAGTCAACCACAGTTTAAGTTCTGGACCCATTGACTTCAAACTCACACTGGGTACGTGTGCATACATGCCCAAAATCCCAAGAGGAAAATGGAAAAGAGATTATAACGTGGTCATCCCTCTTGGGGAGTGATTTCTCACTTTCTGTCTCTCTGTCTCTCTGGCAAGTATATATGCCCTATAGCAAAAGTCTCTCTTTAAAAAACAAAAAAAAGAATAGTCTCATGATTCCATGGATTATGGTAAGAATACATATGAACTAGTGCATACTTGAATTTTAGTGACAGCCAAAATGACCTCAAAGATAAATTTATTGACACAAGAGAAGATGAGTATGAGATTTATTTGCTTTTATACAGGTATACCACAACAAGTATTAGAGAAATTAAAATTATTAACTTTTGGGACTGGCTCTGTAGCACAATGTTAAGAGCTGTGCTCCGAGTCAGATCCCACATGGTCAGTAGCCATTCAAACACCATTTCAGTGGCTTGAAAAATATGCCGGATGCATGTGTATGCATGGTCAAAATCCTGAAGGGAGGGATAAATGGAGGAAAAGAGATTATAACATGACTATGCGTGCGCTCGCCAGACAGACAGAGAGAGAGACATAGAGACAGAAAGCGAGAAAACACCCCCCAGGGGGGATGGTCACGCTGCAATCCCTTCTCCTCCATTCTCCTCTCGGGATCTTGGGCACGCACACACACGCGCCCGGCGTGAGTTTTTTAAGCCACCGGGTCCGGGACACGAACCGCAGTCGACTATGTGGGAGTCCAGCAACATAGCCATTACGCTAACTGCTGGTTCCATGACTATGCTCTTTTGAGAAATTCTCTCTCTCTCTCTCTTGTGAACACACATGCCCAATGACAAAAATAAATAAATAAATACTATTAATAACAATATATCGGTTGAAATTATGAAACAAAATTTCTAACTCAGGCACTAGTTCAGTAGGAAGTGTTGCCTGGTTATGCCTGTGATGCGCAAATAGAATGTCAATGGTCACTGACTTGCTTTCACATGCTAAGTAATCACTTAGGAAAATTTTGGTAATTACTGACTGTGGTACAAAAATTCTTAAGGAAAAATTACTGTATATAATTACAAAATATTTAAGAAATACACTCTGTCTTTCCTCTTAAAAATGATACATATTTTAGGAGAAAAAAATATATTTCACGAACATTCATTTGTTCCTTGTGTTTGGAAAAACTGCCATTATATGTATATAAGGGCTTAAAAGAGGGAAAGATAGATACAAAGGGGAGGTCAAGAATGACTTTTGTCTCATTAAGAAGGTAGCATCCAAGCTAGGCATTAAAAGATTTAATAATGATGAATCCTTCTAGAAGAACAGCAAGTATTATTCAAGTTGCCAAGACTGGCATGAACAGTAATGTTTGATCAGAGCTTAAGACACATGAAATGGAGTGATAAGACTTAAACTCTATAAATTACCTCTGTTTTAAAACATAGATGGTTGTGAATGTGAAGATAAAGAGTTTGGACTCATTCTGTAAGCAATAGAGAGGCATAGGTTGTTGGAGTTGACCTGTCCAAACTCTACTGCCTTGGGCACCAAAGAGCTTCAATACAGAGTATTGCCTTGAGTCAATCCCATTCAGAAAGCCAACAGACCAGGCCAGACCAAACGTGTCAAGTCTAAGACTTCAATTTTATATCATTCTTCCTTGCAAGAAATGTCTTGCAAGAAATGCTGCTCTCACTGCCAGAGTGTAGAATTGTCACTAAGAGACAGTTTTCTAGACAAAGACTAGTCCTTCATATCACATGTGGCCAGAGGACAGATTTTCATCAATGACTCGTGAGCAAAAATGAAAAATGAACCACGTCAGCCAGGGTTGTAAGAAGATGACAAATGCATTCCAATATTCACAGAACGAGCAAAGAGCTTATTTGTCTAAGCAGAAGTAAAGAAACAAGATGTGAGACTCTTGGGATTCCAAAGAATTATAGGGAGAAAGCTTCCTCTCACCACCCCACCCCACTGTCACTGCCACCATTAACCAGGAACAACTACATTGTACTCCTACATGAGAAGAAAATGCACTTCTCTATTGAGTCACTGAAATTTAGGGTGTTATTTATTACAGAAATTAATGTTGTGTTCATTAGTATGAAAATTGGTCCAGAGAGTTGCCATACGAAAATCTTACACTTTACAGTGGATTAGTATGGTGTGGCAATTGACAAGGTTACTATCAGATGCTCAATAAGGAGATCCACGTTACCAGGTGGCAACATATTTGGCAAAATTGTCAATTGCGGTAACAAGAGAGCAGACCAGGTCGGTGCAAGAGTCAGAGGGAAAAAATGCCAAAAATCAGAAGCCAGCATCTTTTATCACATAAGCTTAGAGTTTCGTCCCATCGCTTTATTTCATGTTCTATTGTCTAGTCACTCCCATAGCCCATGTTCAATGGGAGTAGATTAATGAGGAGCTTTGGGGGCAGGCCATGAGCTGCCTCCCACAAAGTCTAAGAAAACAACCTAGAAAGCTGTGTTACCACTGCATTGTTACCATACTCTCATCTCTCTCTGGCGCAGTGTCTGTAAACGTTAAAGAGATGAGCTCAGCTTAGGCAAGAGCATAAATGGAAAAAAAAATAATAAAAAAATGAGAAATCAGAATTATGGGGACTTTCTGTCTTGGGAGAGAAAATGGAAATGGCTTTGAGAAATCTCAGTTAAGTAGAGGAACTCAGCTCTATGACAGTGTTTCCTTGTCACCCAAGTCTGTGGTTTCAGATGGCCTCTGAAAAGCTGCAGTTAAGTAGAGAGACAAGCCACCAAGTGAGAAAGGTTGTGAGAAAGCAAATAAATGAACTGGAATTGAGTGTTTTATCCAGAACAAAACTTTGAGTGCAGTTTCTGGCATCTGAAATTGACTAGACACAGAGAGATAAAATTTTTACCAAGAATTTGAGGAATTGAATAGTTAAGGAAAACCGCCAGACTGTCTGAATGACAAAAAAGGAATCTGAAAATAATACAAATCTCAGTTCCTCAAACCTATATTGTGCTAGAAGTACCTAGCTATGAATGCTGTGCAACCCCAAGAGGAAATATTCCCCAATGTTCACTTCAGAAATAATCATGGAAGATATTAAATTAGGTACGTTTTCCAATGAATAGTAAAGCCAGGAACCATGGGGAAAAGCCAAGGAGAGATTTCCTACTAGAGAGAAGTTCGGTTTCTAATCAAATAACTCTCTATCAGGACGTGGAATCTTCACAATGTCTACCTGGAAGGATTTCATCACAGCTACAAACATCGATTGTTATGTATCTCCCGTTACTCCCTTTTCCAGGTAGAAATTTCTTCAGCACCTTTCCCACCCCATGCTGCACCATCGTCTTTGACATCAACATTCCCTGGTTCACAAAAAGCCACGCACATCTGAACGTGATAGCCCTGAGGATTGTGCATTACCTAAATTTCCTGGACTCCAAATTAGAAACAGTGATTGTATATGACTCTAGACTGTCTCTTGTAGAGAGATAGTATCAGTCTATATATAGGTGGCAGGATAAAGGAGGAAAAAGGTGGGGCACACTCCACAATAATTTTAAGAATTCAGCTAGCAATCTGTACATAGAGAGCCAGATCCCACATGACTAACCGCAGTTAGAATCCTACTCCCAGCAACTTGAAAAACATGTTGTGTGTGTGTGTGTGTGTGTGTGTGTGTGTCCTGACAGGATGAAGAAGTGGAGGGAAAAGGATTGTGGCAACCATGCCACATTAGAGGGTGCTTTCTCTCTTCTCTCTCTCTGAGCATACACATCTCTAAGTAATTTTTTAAAAAAATAATAATTCAGATAGGGTCATAACTTCCATGGACTCATAATTACCTTTACAAACTCATTTAAACTATTTGGTAAAGTACTATACATTTAAAAAAGGCCAATGCCAATATATCAAGTCACCATATAAAATATAATAATAAGGAGGCTTCATGTTCATGTTAGATGATCAGGTTAAAAGTTAAGCAACACTAGACATTTTGGAAAAAAAAATAAATTTTAATGTTGCCTAAAAGATCAAATATATTTCATCAAAATCTTACATGAAAATCCATACCAAAAGAGATATTTTTTCCAGGAAAAAATTATAAAATCCTTCTAAGATAATGCCATCTAGTCATATAATCCTAAATTGGATCTCTAAATTTCAAACTGTAAATAATATTCTGGTTGTTAACCAGTATTTTTTTTTAGGAGAGATTTTTGCTACAGGGCATGTGAGCTTGCTAGAAAGGTAGAAAGAGACAAATGGTCAATCCCTTCTCCAGTCTCTTCTCGGGATTGTGGGCATGCACACACATGTTCCCAGCATGAGTTTTAAGCCACCAAGTTCAGAACTCAAACCATGGTGGACAACGTGGGAGTCCAGTGACGTAACCATTACATTATCTGCTAGTCCCAACTAGTATTTTTCTAAGTTGCTCACCAATTAACTCAGAAAAAAATTCCTCCACTTTCTTTAGCTGCCATTTAGATGGGAGATTCTTTTTGTAAATCATTCCTACCCTGCTTTACATGGAAGCACATCATGTTGCTTATTTTCCAAACTAAGCTGATTTCCTCTGTAGGGAGAATGTTTAGACTACTACATATCATAAATTATTTTTACTGGCAGTGTGGGGAGCCAGTACTATTAAAATTGATTTATGGGACCAACAGATGGCGTAATGGTTACGTCGCCGGACTTCCACGTAGCTGACCATAGTTTTAAGTCCCAGACCTGATGGCTTAAACTTCATGCTTCCACGTAGCTGACCATAGTTTTAAGTCCCAGACCTGATGGCTTAAACTTCATGCTGGACACGTGTGCATGTGGGCCAAAATCCCAAGAGGAGAATGGAGGAGAAGGGATTGTGGTATGGCCATCATTCCTGGGGGGGGGCGGGGGGAGTGATTTCTCACTTTCTTTCTCTCTGTTTCTCTCTGTCTCTCTGGTGAGTGCACATGTCCTATAGCAAAAATCTCTCTCTAAAAATTTTTTAAATCAATTTACTAAAGAATACTTATGAAAGTATCATATTTGAATAATTAAATTATCATAACATTTTAGCTGCCTCTTTTTAATTATTTATTTATTTTATTTATTATTAAGTTTGCTATAGGCACATGTGCTTACCAGAGAGAGAGAGAGAGAGAGAGGGAAAATGAGGAAGCAATTAACAAGGTCCAGAACTTGAACTGTAGTTGGCCATGTGGGAGTCTAATGGCTTAACCACCATGCCACCTACTGACTCCATGTTGCATCTTGAAGCATGCAATGTTTGTTTTTGGTAATGACATAGATAGGATATACATAATCCAATTTCCTGAACAGTCCAGCTTACAGATAAAAAAATAGGGTCATAACTCTAATAAATATTCAAATTTTAGTGGGTCAAACTCCTACGCATTTGCTATCAGAAATGTGAATCCGCTCATCATTTCTGGAAGTTTCCCAAGGTGCTGCTGCAAATGTACTCTAAATAGGCACTCAATAGGGCTGCCTTGCAAGCTCCTCTTTCACTATTGGTAAATCACCATTTCACAGTCTCAGCAATGCCCACTGATAGATGCTGTTGCCTTGGGAGAAGAAAGCATCACTCTTCTCCATGTGTCAACTATGGGCCTGTCTCAGTTCCACTATTAGTCAGATTAGGTTAGACAATAGGTAAAACTATAGGGATAACCCCAAATTTTAGTAGCTTTATGCAGGTGAGAGCAGAGCGTGGTGTACACACCAAATATAGATGACTGCCTTCCTGTTTTTGTGAACAAAGTTTCACTAACACAGCCACATCCATTTGTTTTTGTACAATATATCTGTCTATTTTCACACAACAATGGCAGAATTAAGTAGTCGTGACAGAGACTGCAAAGCCTAAGGTATTTACTATCCAGAACTTCAGAGGAGAATTTAAATGATGCCTGGCTTACAACAAAGTTTAGCTTTTCACTATGCCACATCATGTCACTATGATCACATGTCATCAGGCAGCTCTGCTCTGCATCATCCCCATCTAGAGACCCAGGCTAGTGGAGACTCTACATCTGGACCCTTGCTTGTAACATACAGCAGTAAATCACCCATCCACGTGTAAATGCTTTATTAGGAAGAGACATGAGGGAGGCAGCAGGTGGCGAGTGGTTAAGGTGGAGGAAAAGAGATTGCAATGTGGCCATACTCTCTAGGGCGTAATTTCTCACTTTTATTCTCTGTCTTTTTCTGTCTCCCTCCCTCCAGCAAGCAAGCACATCCTATGGCAAAAATCTCAAAAATAAAAAAAAAGAGGTAAGATGTTTATGTTCTGTTTCATTAATCAAAGTAAGTTGCATAATCATACCTCACTTTAAGGAATTATAAAAATGCAATTTTATGTTTTAACTGGAAGAAAGGGAAATTTTAAAAATAGGTGCAAAACCTTAAATTTTTTAAGAATCTTAATTTTTAAATTTTTTTTCTATGCAACATAGCAAATAAAATATCATAATATAGTATGAATTGTAAAAACATTTTACAACTTTGTTGAGGTATAATTGAGTTACAACAAACTATACATATAACAGTGCACAAGTTACACATATCTGTACCTGGAAACCATCACAAACAAGTCCATTACCCCTTCGTATCCTTTAATTTCTTTCAGCAAAACTTGGTAGCTTTCGGGGCCGGCAGGTAGTGTGGTGGTTTAGGAGCTGGACTTCCCCATAGTAGACCACGGTTCCACTCCCGGACCTGATGGCTTGCTTTCTCACTTTCTCTCTGTCTCTGTCTTTCTCTGGTGAGTGCATGTGACCTATAACAAACTTTAAAATTTTTTCATAATAATAAAAATAAATAAAATTAATAAATAATTCTTTTAAAAAACTTTGCAATCTTCAATGTATAAATCTTTTATACTTTTGTAAGATATATCCCTAAGGGGTTGGCAGGCAGTATGGTGGTTAAGGCACTAGACTCCCACATGAGTGACCAGGGTCAAGTCCCAGACCTGGAAGTTTGTTTTCTCACTTTCCTCCTCTTTCTCTTCTCCTCTTTGACCAAATTTTTGAAAATAATAATTATAAATTAAATAATTCTAAAATTTATATATATCCCTAAGTTTTTAATATTTTCGATGTTATAGTTAGTAATATTTTAAATTTTGAATTCAAAGCTTCACTAGTGGAATATAAAGAAAAATTATTTTCTTATATTAATAATTTATTCTATTATACTGCTAAACTCACTGATTAGTTCTAATAGCTCTTTTGTGGATTCCATTGAATCCTCTGTGCAGACAATTATATCATCTATGAATAAAAGTAATTTGTTAACCTTAATTTCATTTTTAAACATACTTACTTTTCTTATCAATCAATTAAGAAAAATAAAACACAAATTAGAAAGGAAAAAACAGAATTTCCTTTATATCTACTTTTTTCATTTGTTTTTTTCACTCTCATTATCCCTTACATTACTGGGACTATAACATTTTGTTCATGGTGTATTGTCCTTTAACATATGGTTAAGTTCAATTTGCTAAAAGATAAAAATATATCTTACACAGCACTTCCAGTACAATGTTGAAGAGGTGAGAGTTAACATATATATAATATATATATATATATCATTAGTTCCTGAACTTAGGAGAAAAGCAGTCTTTCATAATTAAATATGACTTCGGTTGTGAAAAGTAAAAGTAATTATATCAAATACGAAGTTTCTTAAGTTTTATCTGACAAAAGAGGCACGAGCTTGAGGCCTTGGATATGCCTACCATGCATCCATTGGGGTTATTGTCTAAATGCTGTGCGTGAGCTAGAGTCTACAGTAATCAAACTATACCTGTGCTTGGGATGATTGCTTATAGTCACATTTTACTTTACGGTTAAAAAAACTGAAATAACAAATAGTCATAAATGTACAATGTGGCCCCATCCTTTTATCAATTGCAATGCTCTTAGAATTTGAGGTGTAAGGAATAAAGTATGGCCAGATCAGCCACTGGTGTGGTGGTTAGGGTGGCCACATCCCACATGGCTAACTGCATGGTTCAAGTCTTTGAAAAATACTGTAGTACATTTCCATACTTTCCCAAAATCCTCAAAGGAGAAATGAAGGAGAATGGATTGTGGTGTGACCATCTCCCATGGAGGGAATTTTCTCACTTTCCCTCTTTCTCTCTCTCGCTCTCTGGCAAGCACAAGTGCCCTCTAGCACTTTTTTAAAAAAAGAGTGAAGCTAAGTAAAGTATAGCCAATTAGTTGCCTTGTTACCCTAAATGAACCAATTCTCAACCTCCCTTCAACTTGCCATTCTCTTTATCATAAAAACTAGCCATCTTGAGAAGAAGACTGAGTCCTCCATGGGAGCTGAGAACTAGTGCTTTCAGGGAATAAGAGAAATGGAGATTTC
>NW_006159732.1:7114007-7169797 GCF_000334495.1 Tupaia belangeri chinensis
CCTTGAAAGTATTAAAAGCAAATTAGATCACAGCAAATTGAATCTCAGATGTAGAAGACAGAATAACTGAACTAGAAAAATCTACCATGAAGACCGAGAAAATAACCCCCCAAAATGATAATAATATATGAAAAATACTATTAACTACTTAATACTAATAGTATTAAATACTAATATATGAGAAATACCATTAAACATCCAAACATCCAGATAATCAGTATCCCAGAAGGTGAAGAGGTTAATTAGGGCATTGATAATGTATTCCATGAAATCCTGGAAGAAAATTTTCCAAACCTAGAGACATTCAAAGATTCAGACCCAAGAAATACATAGAACCCCAAATAGAATCAACCCTAAAGATCTGTTCTAAGACACATTATAGCCAGATTGACCAAAATCACAAAGGCAGGATACTAAGAATGGCAAGAGAGAAACATCAAGTTACCTACAAAGGATATTCCATCAAGCTAACAGCAGACCTCTCATTGGAAACAATGTGAGCAAAGAAAGAATGGGAAAACATACTCAAAGTGCTGGATGAAAAACAATTTTAGGACCAGCAGGTGGTGTGGTGGTTAAGACACTTGAATTCCCACATGGCCGACTATGGTTCAAATCTTGGACCTGCTAGCGCTCTCTCTCTCTCTCTCTCTCTCTCTCTCTCTCTTTCTCTGACAAAACTCATGTGAAAAATAATCATAAATAAATAAAATTAATAATTCTTTTTTTTAAATTTTTTCAACCAAGAATACTATACCCGGCAAGATTACCCTTCACACAGGAGGAGAAGACAAGAATATTCTCAGATAAACAAAACCTGAAAGAATTTACCTACACCAGACCAGTTTTCCAATAAATTCTGTAGGGAGTCCTACACCAAGAAAACTAAAGTTGGACACACAGGAATAAGAGTTCAAAAACAACTAAGAAAATGTCCAGCTTAATGGTAGAGACAAGTCCAGAGTTGAATGTTATTTTCTAGAATTAAACAGAAAGATCAGATCACAACAAAAGGTAGATTAAGTATATGAGTCCGAACTGGTAAAATAGAATTTTATGATTTTTGACTAAAACATTACTGATCATCTTCTATGCTTTGTTTTCCAGAGTTAAGAATTTTTGTCTTCTCCTGAGTTGTTGACAGGTTCATATATCTACTGTTCAAATAGAATCCTAACCTGCTTCCAGCCTTTAAGTTTTATGCAAAGTTCTCTTAATATTTTTTATTTTGATTTATTAAAGCTAAAACTGCCTTTCTTAAAATAAAAAAATGTTAAAAAATACCTAAAGAAAATAACTAGCTGTCTCAACAACCATTTCAGTACACATTGTATTTTTATTTTTATTTTTAATGAGTTTTTTTTGTTTTTGTTTGTTTGTTTGTTTGTTTTGCTATAGGACACACGCACTCACTGGAAAGATAGAGAGAGAAAGTGAGAAATCACCCCCCAAGGGGGATGGCCATGCCACATTCCCTTCTCCTTTCTCCTCTCAGGTGTTTGGGCATGCAGGCACATTCACCCGGCGTGAGTTTCAAGTCACCAGGTCTAGAACTCAAATTACAATGGACCATGTAGGAGTCCAGCACCTTAACTACCATGCCACCTACTGGCTCCTCAGTATACACCTTGTAGGCAACTACAATCTAGGTCACACAGATGTCCTCTTCAACCCTTGGCTCCCATAAACTTTTCTTACTGTGTCTTACCTTTCCATTTCTAGGTTTACAGTTACACATTTTGCATAAATTAACATTTAGATTGAGAAAATTTCTTTTATTCATCCTATGCTAAGAATAAAGAATGTTAAATTTTATTAAGCATTGTTCTGTATCTTTTTAAATGTTTAAATAGATTTTCTCTTTTCTTGATTAATGAGTTAAATTACATTAACTGATTTTTTTACTTGCATTACCAGTCTAGCAATATTAGAACTGTAATAAACCCCTTGTTCATGGTGTATCATTTGTTTTACATATTATCAAATTCAACTTGCTAAAATATTGTTTAGAGTTTTGCATCTATATTCATGAAAGGGATATAGGCATGTAGCATTTTTAATTTCTACTGTCTTTGTCTAGTTTTATTATTAAAGTAATGTTTACTTCATGAAATGAGATAAGTATGTCTTCCTCAATTCTATAAAATGGCTTGTGTAGAATTGGCACTAAATGTTTAGTATAGCTAGATGGGCCCAGAGTTTTCCTTGTGGGAAGGTTTTTAACTGCAAAACATTATCTAATTTATATATAGAGATATCCATGTGACCTATTTCTTCTTGGGAAAGCTTTATTTATTTATTTATTTATTTATTTAAAGTTTTCGCCATAGGGAATATGCACTCTTCAGAGAGAGAAAGAGATAGAGAGAAGGAAAGTGAGAAATCCCCCATTGCATTCACACCACAATACCTTACCCTTCATTCTCCTCCTGTAATTTTGAGTGTGCACACACCTGTGCCTGGCATGACTTTCAAGCTGTCAGGTTTGTGACTTGAACCATGATCAGCCATGTAGGGGGCCAGTACTTCAACCACTATGCCACTTGCTGAGCCCTGAGACAGATTTTGTAGTACATATATTCCAAAGAGTTATATAGTTTTAGTGATACTGCCCTTCAGATTTTTCATGTTAGTAATTTTTGTCTTTTCTACATTTTTTCTGATCATTCTGTGTTTTTAAAATTTATCTCAAAATAAGCTCTTAATTTTGATGAATTTTTTATTGTGTTTCTGTACTATGTTTCATTGCTTACCACTCTGTCCTTTATTTTTCTTTTGTCCTATATTCTTTGAATTTTATTTGCTTCTCTTTTTTCTAGTTTATTAAGCTGAAAGTTGAGGTCATCAGTTAAAGATAACCCATATGGACTCTGCTTGCACGGCACCTACAAGTGAGAGCAATAGAGTGTTGTTATCAACTTTCTTCAAGAGTGTGAAAGGAATTTCTGACAAAACCAGTGCTCTGTTTCTTTTTGTTTTGTTTATAAGCCAGAGCCCATGTACATGCACCAAAGAAAGCTAGAGAAAAAGAGAGAGAAGGACAAAGTATCACCTAGTGGAGTGTGTGATCACACTGCAATCCCTTCTCCTATGCACTTCACCCAGCAGGTTCCTCAAACCTTTGGAGACCTAAATTGCATAATGAGCCATGTGGAGTCCTGCTCCCTTAACCACCAAGTCTTGGGAGTGGTCCCAATGGCACATTCTTTTAAGAAATGCTACATCACCAGAACATTTCATGACATAAGACTGACCCACAAGGAAACCTTCTAGATTCACATTGTGGACCTCCCTGAGTATGCGGGCTACACATGTGCCCATGATATGGGGCTGGCTGAAGCTAGTGGTGGATCATGGCAGCTAGACCCCCTTAAAGGTGGCATCTTTGTGGATCATGGCAGCTAGACCCTATTAATGATGTCATCTCTCTCTCCCTCTCTCTCTCTCTCTGTTTCTTTCACTCACAAAAGAAATTAAAAACCAATCAACCTACAAACAAATACAGAAGACTCTGAGTGTGAAAAAGTTTAACATAATCTTGAATAACACATTTTATTTGTATATTTTATCTGCATGCCAAAGTGTGATAAATTGTAGAATTTATGTCTCAATATAGCTCAAAAGACTGTTTCTAATACATACAAAATAAACATTTAAGTAATAGGAAAAATTGTGTTCTACATGATTATACATCATTTTTTCTTTCTTGGTGGTACATGAAGGGGAATCTTATTATCGAAAGCATTTTAATTTTTAAAATTTTTTTTGTAGAGATTTTTTTGTTATAGGGTGCGTGCACTCGCCAGAAAGACAGAGAGAGACAGAGAGACGAAAAACGAGAAATCATCCTCCAGGGAGGATGGCCACACCGCAATCCTTTCACCTCCATTCTCCTCTCAGGATCTTGGGGATGCATGCACATGCACCTGGCATCAGTTTAAGCCACCAGGTTGGGGATTCAAACTGCAGTCAACTACATGGTAGTTCAGCGACATAGCCATTATGCTAACTGTTGGACCCCGAAAGCATTTTAGATATAATAATATGTGGTATGTCACTGAACAAGACATGTCTTTTTACTTTTTCCCCAAAGTGTTAGTAGAATCAGTGGTATTCTGTCAACATTACAGCCTCTGTACACCATGTGAAAGGGGACACATCTTCTCAAGGTAAAGAATCATGATTAGGATCAGACTGTGCACTGAAGCTATAAAACACAGCCCAGGAAATGACTTAATTTGGACCCCCAAACTTGGCCTCATTGATACTACATTAACTTGTGACAAAAATCATTGCTTCCCACATAAAAAGCTGTGTTATCAAATTTATTGTTTTCATTTCATTCATTCTTAGTGATCTTTCAGCAACGAGGTCAGGGAGAAGAGTACTGAGTACCTAAGTACCTAAATAGTTATAAATTGACTCCTTTGCCTTACTGGTAAGTCCCTTAAGCATAAACCTTTCCAAAACAAGAAGAAAAAAATAAGCAAAGGTGGGGGGGGGGACATTAGGTAAACACAATTCTCTAAATAAAATGCGTAACACTGAGTGAAATTAAGACAGGTCCTTTTCTTTTCCTCATGGAAATAATAATTTGTTTCCTTACTGAATTGGTCTCTTTCTATACCTCAATGCCTCTTGAGACACCAACTTTGGCATCCAATCCGGCATGTCAGGGAAGGTGAGAGTGATGCATCCTGGGCACCAGCAATAACATATTAGACTGTGTAGTGAAAATCTTAAGACAATGATCAAAACACCTAAAAGTTGAGCTGCTTTTCTTGATCACCATGTAGCAGTGATTTGGAACAGTGTCAGTAATAACGTACTTCCCACCAGGATGAGCTACTTCCACAAATCACTACCCCTTAGTTCCCAACTGGATCATCACATACAAAAAAAATGAGGTTAGTGTGAAAAAGTATGAGATGACAAAGGACGCTGGGAGGAGAAGCTTGTCAATTATTCCAGGTGTCCTACAGGGTCATTAACTGATTCCCTGTATATAGAACTTCAAATATTTACGGAGCTAAGGCTCCGTACAGAAACCCGATACAAGACTGAGAAAATTATAATACCAAGCACTGCGTAAAGAAGCAAATGAAAATTGGCAATAACACATTTCCTTCTTGTTCTTTTCTGTCACAAACCACACCCTAAGGCGGAAGCAGATCTCACAGATTGGCTTTCTCAGCAGCCTAAGAGGATTGTTTGACACCTGGATAATGAGGCAAAAACATTAAATTCAAGGTTTCTGAAATTATACAAATAACAGAACAATAAAATCATTGGTCAGAAACTAAGATACATGGAAAAGAGGCCATTTTTATGCAGTTGATTTGAGTTCTTCTGGTCTCTGGGGTTAAGGATGAATAGGCCATCAGTGTGGATAAACTCTATTTTATGGACTTTGGAGGCTAGTTGTGCAGGGCTATGTGAGGGCTTTATTGTTCTTTAATATATTTTTTAATCCACCCCTCTGGAACCATGTGGGTAGACAGGTGTTAGGGTTAAAAATTCATATGGTATGTGATAGGATTTTGGTGAGGAAATGGAGCAGAAGGGATGGACATTTTAACAGCTTGCGAGGTTTTAGAAGTGAAAAGGGAAGGGGGAGAAGTATTTTGCCTATTGAAAAAAAAATCATTGAAATATACATTTGTGCCTCCTGAGGAATCACAAAGGTTTAAGCTCTCAAGTGACAGAAGAAATGAGAAGTCAAAAATATTTTGTAGGACTAAGAGATTATGCAAAATGGGGATTTTTCTCCACAGAATTTTCTAACTAATTAACACACAGATTAATTCTGTTATTAATCACTAAATCAATGTGGGACAGAGAGAGAAAAGAAGGGAACAGACTCTCGTTGTAATCATATTTCTTATGACCCTGTCTGCCTCGAGGCATTCATTCGGTGAGCATTGATTGTACTGTTAGTAGGTGCAAAAAATCTTACTAGTAACTGTAGAGGATACAGATTTTTTTTTTTAAATCAACCTTCATTTAACTTACAAATGGAGAATTATATAATAATAAAGATGTTACAGTTTTTGTAATACTTAGGCATTTGGTGTTGAACATGAGCTATTTGTTCTGTTTTGTTTTTAAAACACTGTTTATTTTTAACATTTCTTTTATACCTTTAATCACTATACATCACTTAGCTTGTAAGCTGAATTTACCCAACATGAATAGACTTCACAAAGTCCAGTTGATACAAAACACATTATCATTAACAGATAATAATCCATTTCTGTGTCCCATAAATATCTTGCCTCTCTACATGTGTTATTTGTAATGCCGACAACAATGACATGAGACAGATATTTTTAAATCCCATTGTATAGGAAATTGAAGTTGAGGAATCTCATATATCACCCAACTGTTACAGGGACTCAAGATTTGAATTCAATTTTATTTCACTTTAGTATGTAAATAACACAAAAATGCATGTAGGAAGCAACATTTCATTATGCAAAATAACTCAAAGTTCAAAGGAAAGAAAAATTGCATTTTCCAAGCCGCCTCCTCTCTTTGCACCCTTGCATTTTTTCAATATTGTTGACATCAATTTTTATTTTACCATCTATTCAATAGTTCACTTAACAAATATTGATATAGTACTTCCTATACTATCATATTCTATCATACTATCTTGTACTGTAATATACATATTGTGTATTATAGGCATATTATACTACAAATAATGTCAGTTAGTGAAATACTAACAGTGCCCCAATCACCAGTGCCCCATTTGCCAGCCCAAAAGGGATTTTTTTAAAATGCATTTTAGAGGATGGCAGATGGTGCGGTGGTTAGGGTGCTGGACACCCACATGGCCAACGGCAGTTCCAGTCCTAGACCTGGTGGCTTGCTTCCTCACTATCCCTCTTTGTCTCTCTCTGGTCAAATTTAAATAAATAAATAAATAAATCTATGATAAATAAAATTAAATAAACTTTTTTTAAAAATTTATCTGCATTTATTTTATGCTGACTTTATTCCCGTGCCATAAAATTTTGTTTCTTCAGTTTCTTCTGGGATACCTGTTTCTTCAGTGCGACTTCCTCTTCTGGTTTAGGAACAATTTGCTCCTTTTCAGTAAGGGTCATCTCTATGTGGAGCTCATGTGTGGGTTAATCCTCCCATGAGCTCTGTATGAATGATGGCGCATCTTGGGTGCCTTGTTTACCTGAATGTGCTCAATGAATAGAGAATCTACATCTAACCCTTTAAGTTCAGCATTACTCTCTGCATTTTTAAGCATGTGTAGCAAAAATTCTCTTTTTGGACCACCGACCTTATGTCCAGCCCCACTCTTTAGTCTGGGTACATCTACCAACTCGGCCATTGTAACAATGAGATGACTCACATTGCTTCTGTAAAGTGACATTCTTCAGATACTTGGTTGCTTTTCGGATATGCATACCCTTGGTGGCCTGGGCAGTTTCACGAGTGTTCTTAAAGTGAACACAAAGATCTGAACCTCTTGACTTACATGACTTTGTGAGGTTCTCTGGGTCAATGAATAGCCAACCATTTTCAAAGATCACTTCAGGCTGCTTATGAAAAGAGGAAATAAATAAACATATTTTTAAGGTGCTATTTTAGACAATTTAGAACAGTGGCTCAGGGAGGCCTCTCTGAGATGACGTTGGAGGTGCTGTAGGGTAGTGAATCATCAAATACCTAAAGACTGAGACATTGAGTAGAGAGAAACACCAAGGAAGGAAATGCTTGAAGAGTTCAAGGACTAGCAAGGGACCAGTATATGGGTGACTACAGCAGGATGAGGGGGAAGGAATGGCTGATCAGGAGATCAGAGATGAAGTCAGGCCATGCATGAATTAGATAATATAGGGCCTTATGGGTCATAGAATCCTTTATTTTTTTTTAAAGAATTCTTTTTCTTTTTTAAAAAAATGTTTTATTATTTTTAAATTTGCACTCACCAGAGAGAGAGAAAGTGAGAAAGCAAGCTGCCAGATCTGAGACTTAAACTGTGGTCGGTCATGTGGGAGGCCAGGGCCTTAACCACCTTGCTACCTGGTGGCCCCATTTTTTTTTTTAATTTTATTCATGATGCAATTTATGTATTCTCACACAAAATAAGAAAGAGAGAGACAGAGAGAGAGATGAGAACCCTCCAGGTCTGGTCATGGCACAATCTCTGTCCTTCAGTTTGCAGGATCCCAGGTACTCACATCATGCCCAGCATTGTTCAGGCCGACTGGGCTGGGGATTCAAATGCAGTGACCAAGTGGAATTCGGCTTTCCTTAAGCAGGGTATTACTGTTGTGCCATGGAGTTGGCTCTCTTTAATTTTATTAAGTGTGATGGGAAGCTACTGGAGAGTTTTGAGCATAGAAAAATATTGTACAATACACAATTTTTAATTTTTAAGAATTTCCCTCATTGCTACATGGTGAACGGATTCTGGAGGAGACAAAACTAGAGATGAAGATATCATTTATACTGGAAGTGACAGCTTATCATGTTTGCCATTTTCTTTTTTTTGGGGGGAGAGGTTTTTTTGCTATAGGGCATGTGCACTCTCCAGAAAGACAGAGAGAGACAGACAGAAAAGCGAGAAATCATCCCCCAGGGGGGATGACCATGCCACAATCCCTTCTCCTCCATTCTCCTCTCGGAATCTTGGGCGCGCACACACATGCTCCCGGCCTGATTTAAAGCCACCAGGTCCAGGATTCGAACTACGGTCAACTACATGGGAGTCCAGCGACACCATCATTACGCTAACTGCTGGCCCCTCATCCTTGCCATTTTCTATCACTTGAAAATAAGTCATCATTCCCACCAACATTGGAGAGTATTATACAAGGGTTTGAATACCAGGAAATGATGATCACTGAGGCTCATTTTCAAGTCTGTCTAACATATATTCCACTTCCTGCTTACACAAAAGAGAGCAAATTAGGCACACCTTGCTTTTTTTCTTACCTACATATACACACACTATGCACACACACACTACACATATAGAGGCACTCACCCCATAACAGGATATACATTTCTCATTTCTTTTTACAGCTTTAGAGTACTCTTTTTTTATTTGAGAGGTTTTTGCTATAGGGTATGTGCACTTGCCCGAGAGACAGAGAGAGAGAAAGAGAGAAATCACACCCCAGGGAGGATGATCACACCATAATCCCTTCTCCTCCATTCTCCTCTTGGGATCTTGGGCATGCATGCATACATGCCCAGAGTTGAGTTTAAGCCACCAGGTCCGGGACTCGAGCAGTGGTCAACTACATTGGAGTCCAGTGACATAGGCATTATGCCAACTGCGGGTCCCCGGAGTATTCATTTCTATGAGAAGTCTCAAGAAGTTCATGGAAGCTACCCATCGTGGTGCAGTGGATAGCAAACTGAGCTAATTCCCAGGTCAACCTTGAAACATTGTATGCATGCTTGCCCCAAATCCGAATGAGCTGCAGGTCTGGGGAAAGAGGATTGTAGAATGGCAAGGCACTGTTCAGTTTCTCTCTCTGCTCACGCATGCACATGAGTTCTCTATTATAAGTTTTTTGTTTGTTTGTTTTTTGGGTTTTGGATTTTTTTTTTTACTGTTGATGGAAAATGAGTAAAAAGTTTTTGCTATTACAAATATTGCTGCAATCAACAGTCTTAGCCTTGTACAAACATAATTTATTTCTAGTTCTGTTTATTTATTTTTGTCAGTGTATCTGTGGGATAAATTTTTAGAATTTCTTAACAGGGTTAATGCATTTGTAATTTTGTATCCCTCCAATAATAAATAAAAGTGCCTATTTCCCACATCCTTGCCAAGAGTGTTCTCAAACTTTTGAATATAATTTTTTCTTTTTAATTTTCCCAGAGAGTGTGTGAGCTCACCAGACAGAGAGAGAGAGAGAAAATGAAAAGTACCTCCCTTGGGGGTGGGGGTTCACACCTCATTCTTTTCTCCATATCTTCCTCTTTTGGGGATTTTGTCACACATGTGTACACACCCGGTGTGTTGTTTAAGCTGTGAGGTCCAAGACGGCAAACATGCAATCACGTGAGATACAGTTGCCTTACCCACATGCCATACACTGGCCCTGGGATATAATTTTTGATAATATTCATTTCCATTTCTCTTATGAGCAACATAAATTTTTTTCATGCATTTTATAAATTTTCTGCTATATCATATTTTTCTGTTGTGTTGTAGAGTCTCTTTCTCAGTTTTTGCCATTTTTTTTTAAGTTTATTTATGTACTTCTGAGAGGAGAGGGAAGCACGCTGCAGCCATCCAGAGTTGCAGGTGCACATGTGGTGAACCTGGCATGATCAACAGACCTGGGACGCAAACCCAGAACCTTTTCACATTCTATATAGCTTCCAGTATCACATTATCACATAGCAGCCTATGTCACCATGGCTGGCCCTGTGTGTTATTTTTATACTTGTCGCCTTTGCTCTGTGGTATAAGACACAAATATTTATACTTTTTCCTTAGATATTGTTTTGCTGTGCAAAATATTTTTTCTATGTATGTATATACATGATACGATCAGTTATTGTTTTTAAGAGAGATATTTGCTATAGGGCTTGTGTGCTCATCAGAGAGACAGAGAGAGACAGAGACAGAAAGTAAGAAATCACCCCCTGAGAGAATGGCCACGCCACAATCCCTTCTTCTCCATTCTACTCTTGGCATCTTGGGCACACACGCACACATGCACCCAGCGTGAGTTTTAAGTCACCGGGTCTGAGACTTGAACCATAGTTGACCACATGGGAGTCCAGCAACGTCACCACTACACCATCTGCTGTTCCTGATTTGACCAGTTTTTTCCCTAATAATGCTGGACTTCAAGTCATAGTTTGAAGAATGCTTTCATCAATCCACTTAGTAAAAGATTTTTCCTAAGTTTTCATCCATAGCTTTCGTGTGTATGTAAATAGATATAAATTTAGATATATAAGCAGGTTAAAAAACAACTATCAGGCAAGCAAGGATTGTGGAGGTTAAGGCTCTAGATCCTACATGGCTGGGTGCAATAGTTCCATTCGCTCTAGATCCTACATGGCTGGTTGCATGACTCCAGTTCTGGACTCAGCAGCTTAAAAATTACACTGGGTACCTGTGTGTATGTGCCCAAAATCCAGATTAGAGAAAAGAGAAGAGAGACTGATATGGCCATTCCCCCCCTGGGGTGATTTCTCACTTTCTCTCTCTCTCTCTCTCTCTCTCTCTCTCACTCACTCACTCTCTCTCTCCTCTGCACTCATCCTATAGCAAAACTTAAAAAAGAAAAAAGACAATGATTTTTTTAAATGTGAATAATTGTTAAATTTTGTCAAATGCCTTACTCTCAAGTCTCTATTATCCTGTTTAATTATATTAATGGTGTTCCATTTTTATTTTAGTTTAGTTTTTGCTATGGAACACATGTGCTCACTGGAAAGAAAGAGAGCAAGAGGAGGTGTGGAACAGTAAGGAGGCACCCCACAAGGGGATGGCCATGCTGCAATCCCTTCCTCTCTGTTCTCCTCTCCAGATTTGGGACATTCGCAAACACGCACCCAGTGAGTTGTTTAAGACGCTGGATCTAGGACTCAAACTGTACTGCTGACTATGTGGAATCCAGTTTTCCAAATCACCAGGCCATTGGCTGGCCCCATTGACATGGGAGTGTGGGGTGATGAGCCCAACATTCATGCTAGCTCTTGTCCAATGCGCATACAGAATTAGAAATGCAGAGAAGATAGCAAGGTGGAATTAATTAAAAGAGGGAATGAAGAACAGAGCTTCCAAGCAGGGAAGGATTCCAGAAATGGGTTGCTGAAGAGGAGCGAAAGTGAAGGTTTTGATTGAACAGTCCAAGCGATGGGCTGGCTCTCTGATTAGGAAGTGGGCTTCTGCGAACAGTTACATGGTAGTCGACGTGATTTATTATCCCCTTCTTTGTGGGATCAGCAGAACATAGTGATGTGTCCTTCTTGTTAGAATGCAGTTAGTACATGGAAGCTGTTACCCTTAGCTATAGTTGCCTTGAGTCCCAATGCAGCCAGCTTCTTGCTGAAAACTTAGCTCCTGTGACTCCATCTTGGCCTTATCCTGCCTTTGGCCTCAATATCCCTATCCCTTGCCTTATTAGCAAAAAGTCATAAACTCTTTAGAGACATGCAAAAGGATATATATTATATTTTAACCTGACCATAGAGGGAAAACACAGAGACTTCATTAAGAAGAAAAGCACAGTGACTTCCTTTTGAGGTTCTTACCCTATCTACCTATAACTCTTATCTCACCATGGTGTTCAAATTATTAAACTACCCCATATTCCTGAATGAATCCCACCTTATCATGATGCTTTTTTTTGCTTTGTAAAGTGCTCTTAGACTCTGTTTGCCAATATGTGATTTTAAAATTTGGCATCAATATTCTAGTTTTCTTTTTGGTGCAATCCTTTTCAGATTTTGTTTTGTTTTCAGAGATTTTTGTGTTAGGATACGTGCACTTGTCAGGGAGACAGGAGAGACTGAGATAGAGAAATAGAAAAATCATACTCCTCCGTTCTCCTCTCAGGATTTTGGGCATGCACACACACTTGCCCAGCCTGCGTATTGAGCCTCCAGATCTGGGTCTTCAACCATGGTAGGTCATGTGGGAGTCCAGCACATTAACCACTAAGCCACCTACTGGCCCCCTTTTCAGATTTTTATATAAACTTTATACTTGTTTTATTGAAAGAATCAGAAAGTTTTCCTTCATTGTCAATGCTTCCAAAAAGTATAATTAGCTTTGGGATCATCTTATCTTTCTTTATTTTATAGAGTTTTATATTATTCAACTCATATACATACCTACACTGGAAATTTGAAAAAGATGAAGAAAATAATCATAAATTATATTATTCTGGCTACTTTAGTAAGTTGTTAATCAAAGGGAAACTCTTGGGGCCAGCAGATGGCATAGAAGTTAAGGTGCTGGACTCTCTCATGGCCAATCATGGTTTGAGGCCTGGACCTTGAAACTTGACACTCATGCCAAGTTCATGTGCATGTGTGCCTAAAATCCTGAGCAGAGAATAGAGGAGAAGGGATTGCAGCCTGGTTAACCCCTCTGGTGGGGGGGGGGTGGAGGACGGGGCAGAATTTCTCGCTTTCTGTCTCTCTGTCTCTCCTGTGAGCACATGTGCCCTATAGCAAAAATGCCTAAAAGAAAAAAGAGAAAGAAAACTTTAAGAATGACATACCTCTTGAAAACCAAGAATCTTTGCTAGAAGAGATAGTTTTTGCCTGCAGCAAGAAATTCAAGACTGTTAAGGGTAGATTAATCATTCATTTTGCAGAATTTGAAAAAAAAATGTAATGGGAATTCTCAAATCTAATAAGGGATAAACACAAATTAAGTGTGGGAGGGGAGGACTTACGGAAAATTAAGTTGTGATACTTCCAGGAAGAGCCAGAGAAATGTGGGAGCATGATCTAACGGGCCCTTCTAAAACGCCTCTTACTATATGCTCCCTGCAATGTGCCCAACCAATAATGATCTATATTATAAACACCATCTACTGACAAGAAGCCTACGGGCAGAGCTCCAGCCTTGCTCTTTCCAGTTATCTGTAGAACAGGCAAAGACGAGAGCGCTGTGATGAGGATTAGGCAACTGGGCAGAGTTCTAAGGCCAGCTGCTAAGGAACAGAAGCAAAGGGAGGCAAGATGAGAGTGTGCGTTTGTTTGTTTGTTTTGTTTTGTGTTGTGTTTAAGAGAGATTTTTGCTATAGGGCACATGCACTAGACAGAGAGACAGGAAGAGAGAAGTCACCCCCCCCCCAGGTTGGGCGGATAGCCACTCCTCAATTAGTTTTCCATTCTCCTCTCAGGATTCAGGATTTTGGGCACACATGCACATGTGCCCAGCATGATTTTTTTTTAATTGTTTTAACTTTATTTATTTTAACTTGACCAGAAAGGGACAGAGTGTGTGTGAGAGAGAGAGAGAGCGAGAGAGAGAGAGAGAGAGAGAGGGAAAGTGAGAAAACAAACTACCAGGTCTGGGACTTGAGCCATCATTGGCCATGTGGGAGTCCAATGCCCTTAGCCACCATACCACTTGCCAGCCCCAACACTCAGCTTGTTTTAAGTCACCGGATCTGGGACAAACTGAGGTCAACTATGTGGGAGTTCGGTGATGTAACCATTATGCCATCTGCTGGTCCCAGGGTGAGCCTTTGATGGTAGTCTATATTCAAGGACCAAGATTAGAGCTGTGATGGATAACTGAGAGAGTGAAAAAGAAACTCAATCAAGTAGCAGTTGATTTGAATTTTAAGGACTTCATTTTGCCATGGAAGAGGAGATGAGGGGGTGGGGTGACAGGAGTCCAGCTGTGGCAAACAGAGGCTTTTCATAGCTCATTCCCCTGCTCAGACAATTCATTCTTTACTTCTTGCCCCAGCCCAACAAACCACACCTACAGAGAATGAGATCTAAAGTCATGCAACTTCTAAAACAGTGTTCGTGCTACGTCTGCTTCAACTTTGGTCATGGATAACAATTGAGGACTGAAACTGGATACTTACCTTTGCTCTTCGTTTTCCTAGAGCACTAGGCAGAGTCATGCCAGGTAATCTTGTAAAGCAGACTGCTTTGGTCCAGTGGTTGTGAGATGCTCACTGAGAGCTACCTCCCGGCTCTGTACAGCATCACATCAATATATAGCAGAGCTTTTGTATCGCTGTTAAAATTAACTCAGACATTCCTTTCTTTCCTACTGACCGTGAGTCTTTTGGGGACAAAGATTTTTGATTTACCACTTACTAACCTAAAATTTATAAACTCACCTATAATTTGTTAGTTCCAGCTTCCAGACGGTCCACCTCTTGGGGCCAGACTAATATGAAACCACGTGTCGACTTGCAGTTTTGCTTGGGTCTGTTGCTCTCAGAACTAAGAGAGCTGTTGTGTCTCATCTCCCTAGGGCTCCCAGGCCACAGCCACTCATAATTTCGGCTACAAATAAGCTTTTTTAGAAATGTTAACAGAGTTTGGTGGGGTCGGCAGGTAGTGTGGCGATTAAGGACACTGGACTCCCACATGGTCAACCTCTGTTCGAGTTCTGGATCTGACAACTTGCTTTCTCACTTTCCCTCTCTCTCACTCTGTCCCTCTCTGGTCAAACTAAAATAAATAAATAAATAAATAAATAAATAAATAAATAAATAAGGTGAAATGAAATAATTCTTAGAAAAAAAATTTACAGAGTTTCATTATTTCTGCTGACACAATAAGACAGAACCATCTGGCAGGCTCTCCAAAGAACCATCTCCCCATATCAAGGCATAGATACCTTGCTTTTCCTGCCCAAGAGAATAATGGAGACAGTTAAATTTGTAATTTCTGTTGTCCAGCCACATGGTGCTGCATCTGGACCCAATCTCAAGAACAACACATCAACTAGAAATGGGATAGATTTTGTAGCCAGAAGTGACAACGTGTGTTTCTCACTGGGCAAAAGTGAATAGAGTTTTCGCTGCAACTGAAATGGTTCTTAAAATCATAATCAGAAAAATCATGCATGGCCATGTGTGTATGTCCCTACAAGACTGTGCTTAGGGAATCAATATATCAAATAGAGTAAATTGTTAGTTTATCTGTCCAGCAGCTCCTGTCTCCTTCTGCAAAATTCCTCATTTCCAATGGAGAATGCATCATGCGTTTTTTCCAATAGGGCCCCAATCTGACCTTTTCTAGTCTCAGTTCTCGATTCTAGGGATGCAACTGTGACATAAAGAAATCAAATCTCTACTCTCTAGGAGTTCTCACTCTAATTATTAGAGATAGCCTGTAAAAAGAAAAATTAATACATGTAAAATATGTGAAAAATTACAAATACTAACAAAGAAAGAAGTGCAATGGGAAATGCATTATTTAATGAGTCAATAAATGTTTTTTTTAAAATAACATCAGATTTTAATATACAATATAATCAAAACTTTTAAACTCAGAAAAACACAAAAAATGTTCACCCCTGAGTAACTTTCAAAAATGTGTTTCCTTCTTCTTTATCAAAAAAAGTTATTATAAGTTTCCTTCTACTTATAAAGTTCTGCCTAGACAATAATGAAAATACATTGAAGCTGATTTCACATAATCAACAAAACAGCCCATTTAATTCATTTATTAGTTATTGAGATCTGCAAACATTCCAAAACTCACTTCTCTTGGTGTGGCGCTGTCAAAGCAGAATCAGTGACTTTAAAGTATCTTAAATCCATCTCTTCAGATTATTTCTGCTTTTTCTAAAATACCATTCATGCGTAATCATTTGGCTTCTTACCATGTACGGAGAAAACAATAGAAAGAAAGGTTTGCAATGTAATCATTTTTACAGAACATATTTTAAACTATATTCACAGAAATTCATGAAGCTTGAAAAAGAAAAAAAAATTCTATGTCATCAGCTTAGCCATACCACATAAGAAAACTCATGCATTAAACATTCCAAAAGGGAGTAATACAGCTTTAGTTCAATCTGCAATTTGTGAGCTATCACAGAGACTCTGGCTTGGCACCACTCAGAAATGTTCACTGAATGTCATTGTAAAGGTTTGAGAGGACTCTCCAAGGACCAATTAAAGGAATGGAGAAGTAGGAAAGATTGTTTGCCACTAAGCAAAAGCAAAAAGAATGGCACAAGATGGATGTGGTTTTCCAATTTTCTTGTTTTGGCTGTGAATAGGAAAAAGCGAGCCAAAAATAAAAATAATAATAATAAACATCTCATCTATAATTTTGTTCATGATCATTAAGAAGGGGCTTTTGTGCACTGCATTCTGACTCTACTCTCTCTAAATCTCAGAAGTTCCCTACTACAAAACACAGGACTAGGTCGTCGACCACATTGTCACTGCCCCTCCATCCTGTTTTAACATTTATGTGTATATATGTGTGTGCATATATATAGATACATATATATATGTATATTCATGTATATATGTACATTTCCAGCTGTGTGCCTTTTGTTTCATTAGCAAGCAGTATGTGACTCAAATATTGAACTTAAAGATGCCTATTCAACTACATAAACAGAATATTTTGTTTAAGAACTATTCTTTACCAACCTAAACTCATGACCAACCATCAGTATTCATGTTTTATCTATTATGTATTACACATAGGGTAATTGATATGTGCACTTCAGCTTCTAAAACAGTTCATAGCCATATAATAGACACTCAAATGTTGGCTCACTAATTAGTTAACTAATTGATGAGTTGGTCTGGTTGGACCATGTGTCTTTTATTATGTCCTTTAGGGGGAAAAAGTGTCTTTCCTTTTTTCCATATGTATTGTTCACCTAAACATAAATGATATTTGATATTTTCCGAGGTTTACAGAGAAAGTTATGCTGGGCTCATTGCCCACGTGCCCTTCACTTAATGAGTTTCTGTGAGTCCGGGCTGTGAATGGAGGAAATGGCCATAGAAGGGAAAGGACAGAATGGAGGAATAAGCGAGTTTTCTCACTTAGACTGTGGGTGTTAATCTTTTCAAAGGCGAGGACTTTCTGCTTTCCGTATTCTTCTATATGCTACACAACGCCTAAAGATAAGCAGTAAATCTTCATTATTTACTTGTAATATTAAGAAAAGGCAGAAATCTGGGGCCAGCAGGTGACATGTGCTTAAGGCACTGGTCTCCCACACAGCTGACTGTGGTTCAAGTCTTGAACCTGGTAGCTTGCTTTCTCACTTTTCCCTCTCTGTCTCTCTCTCTCTATGTCTCTCTCTGGCCAAATTTAACAATAATATTAATGATAAATAAATAAATAAAGTATAATAAATAATTTTCTTAAAAAACAGAAAGAAAAAGCAGAAATCTAAAGAACATATAAGCCCTTTATAAAAGCAGGCACATCCTTCCAAACAATTTGTCTTCCCTCTCTGCCACACAGTTTCTTCTGTGTAAAATTAGAGGATTGATGGGGCTGGCAGGTGACTTGGTACTTAAAGGTTCTGGACTCCCACAAGGCCAACCACAGTTAGAGTCCGGACCTGGTGTCTTGCTTTCTCTCTCTCTCTGATCAAACTGAAAAAATAATCATAACAATAAATAAAGTTAAATAAAATAATTCTTAAAAAAATTAGGAGATTGAATCATGTGTTCCATTCCAGTTCTGATTTTCTATCCTGGTTTCCTACTTCCTATTTTCTTTTGCTTCTTTTTCATTTTTGAGTTGCTGTAGTTCTTTTCAGATTTAGCCTCTGAAATAAATCAGAAACATTTATTTTATCAAACTAAGGCATGGAAGACAGGCTTGCCAAGTGGAAAAGTCCAGTCCCAGGTCCGATTAGAATAAGTAAGAGTTATTGCAGAGGCCCAGCTGCAATGGTAGCCAGTGTGACACCATTGTGAGATGCCATGTGGGAGCCATACGGGAACACCTGGGTTTGGTCTACATCAACATGTCACCCTTCTTGCCAGTGCTGTCATCATCCTGACACGGTTTAAGGGGAGAGCAAGCGGAGACTGGGGTTGCAGCATAGTAAGATCCTGTAAATGGTATCTCTTTCTCTCTCTCTCTCTCTGTCTCTTTCCCCTGGTATGCACACATGCCCTCTGCCCACCCCTGCCCCCCCAAAAAGAAAAAACATTACCACAGAGCCTTGGGTTGAGTGAAGCCCTGACTCGGAGCAGTGGAGTGAAAAAGCAGAAAGATCTTTTGACTGAGTAGTCTTTTTAAACAATTCACTTCCTTCCCTGAGATCCAGTTCACAATGTTTATTATTATTATTGTTGTTGTTGTTGTATAGATCCTTCAAATTCAGTAGACAATGAGCTCTTACAGGGCAAGTTCTTGGTCTTAGTCATTTTTATATTTCTTATGTACAATATAATATTTAGCGTGAAAATATTAAATATTTTTAACAATTAATATGAACAGCTTATCAAAGTCGGAGAAAAGCAAGCGAAAGAAAAGCGTGCTGACTTCCTCTTTCTCAGGAAGGCCCTCAGTTCTGCCTGACAATAACTCTACTTCTCAGCTTGTTCCATATACACTCAGTTATCATTTTTTAAATTTTTATTTAATTATTTATTTAATTTAATTTATTATTGATTTTTTTTAATTTTACCCGAGAGAGACAGAGAGAGAGAGAGGGAACGTGAGAAAGCAAGTAGCATGCGACTTGATCAGTCTTTCCTCCTTAAAATGCTTTATTGGGAACCAGCAGTTAGCATAATGGCTATGTCGCTGGACTCCCACGTAGTCGACCGCAGTTCACGTCCCAGACCCGGTGGCTTAAAACTCACGCCGGGCGCGTGTGCGTGCGTGCCCAAGATCCCGAGAGGAGAATGGAGGAGAAGGGATTGCGGCATGGTCATCCTCCCTGAGGGTGATTTCTCGCTTTCTGTCTCTATATCTCTCTCTGTCTGTCTGGCGAGTGCACGTGCCCTATAGCGAAAACCTCTCCAAAAAAAAAAAAATGCTTTCTTCACTTATCCTTGGAGATGCCGTGCTCTCTTGGTTCTCCTCCTTTTTCACTGTGCTTTACTACTTCTATGCAGACCCCTCCTGGTCTTCCTAAGGCTCTTCACAGTGTGACCTCCAGGGCTTCTCTTCTTCACTGCCTTTGTGTTTCTGGGCCAGGACCACAGGTGTTTAAAACCTCAACATGCTGATAATTCCCAAATTAATACTAAAATTTTACCTTGCAGCCTAACCTACCAGCTAATTCCAAACTTGCATATTCAACCATCGCCTTAAATCTCCACTTAGAAGTTTGATAGGCTTCTCAAACTTGGCACATCCCAAAATCGAAGTCATAAATTTCTTCTTTAATCTGTTTTTCTCCCATCAGGAATAATTATAACTCACAAGTCATTCAAACCAAAAATTTTGGAGTCATTCTTGATTTCTTTTTCTGTTATATTTCAACTTATAAGCAAATGCTGTCAGGTAGATTTTTTTTCAATATACTCAGAATTCAACCAATTTTTGCCCCCTTTAAATGTACTATTCTAAGCTATCATCATCTATCACCTAAATTATTGTAATATTCTCTAAATTCTTTTGGTTTTGCTTGCTGCTAGAAAATTCTTGGCTCAGCAACCAGAATGATCCTATTATATTTAATAAGTCAAAATCCAGCAATCCTTTCTCATCTCTAAGTAAAATCACACACACACTGCTTCGTAAAATCATCAGGCCTCTTATAATGTCTCTAACCTACCACATCTTCCCTTTCTGTCTTCCTTCAAGTCACAAATGCCCTCTTGCTGTTTCTCAAGCACTTGGGGTACACACTTCACGTTTCCGCACTAGCTGTTTGCTCTGCCTGCAGTATTATTCTCCCAGGTGCCTTATTTCCTCACTTCCTTTAGGTCTCTCCTCAAATGGCAACTCAATGAGATCTTCCCTGTCCCCTTTACAGAAAACTTCAGCACTTCCCAGCTGGTCAAACTTCAAGAATCTCAAGCCATTTTTCTTCTATATTTTGGAACACAGGAAGATTTTGATAAAAATTTGTTATTGAATAAACAAAAAAGGAGTAAAAATAACACAAAATCTTTACTAAAGGCAATTTTTTAGAAATGAATTTGGGGGGCACTGCAGGTGGCATGGTGGTTAAAGGTGTTAGACCTCCACATGGCCAATCATGGCTTGAGTCCTGGACCTGGCAGCTTGTTTTCTCACTTTCTCTCTCTCTCTCTCCCTGGTCAAATTTAAATAAATAAATAAATAAAGTTCAATAAAGTCATTCTTAAAAAAAAAAAAAAAAAAAAAAAGTTCAAAAAAGTGATTTTTAAAAAAAAAAAAAAAATTGGAACCCAGCAGGTGGTTTAGTGGTTAAGGCTCTGGACTCCGACATAGCCAACCACAATTTGAGTCCAGTACTCAGTGGCTTGAAACTCAAACTGGGACCATGTGCTCAAAATCTCAGGAGGAGAGTGGAGCAGAAGGGATTGTGGTGTGGCCATCTTCCCTAGGAGATGATTTCTCACTTTCACTCTCACTGTCTCTCTGTCTCTTTCTGGTAAATGCATGCATCCTATGACAAAAAAACCTTAAAAAGAGAGAGAGAGAGAAAGACATCCTATGACAAAAAAAACTTAAAGAGAGAGAGAGAGAGAAAGAAAGAAAAAAGGCAAAGAAATGAATCTTTAAAAATTTAAATTTCTGGGGGACCGGCAGGTGGTGTGGTGGTTAAGTGTGCTGGAGTCCCACGTGGCTGACCGCGGTTCAAGTTCCAGACCTGGCAGCTTGCTATTTCACTTTTTTTTTCTCTCTCTCTCTTACTCTGTCCCTCTCTGGTCAAATTAAAAATAAGTAAAGAAAGAAATAAAGTTAAATAAAATAATTATTTAAAAAGAAAAAAAATTAAATATCTTTGGGCCAGCAGGTAGTTAGGGGTACTAGACTTCCACATGGCCGACCACAGTTCAAACCCTGGACCTTGCAACTTCTTTTTTCACTATCTCTCTCTCTCTCCCCCTCTCTGGTCAAATTTAAATAAATAAATAAGTTAAGTAAAATAATTCTTAAAACAAATTTAAATATCTTAAATAGACTCATGAAGCATTGTTTAAGAGTCCTCCGATGTATTTCTTTAGTTAAAATTAAGAGTTGTTTATGGGACCAGTAGATGGTATAATGGTTATGTGTCTGGACTCCCACATAGTTGGTCATGGTTCAAGTCCCGGAATCAGCAGCTTAAGACTCACACTAGGTATATAGGGTACATGTCCAAGATCCTGAGAGGAGAAAGGAGGAAATGGGATTGCAGCATGGCCATCCCACTGGAGGGGTAGGGTGGGGATTTCTCACTTTCTGTCTCTCTCTCTGTCTCTCCACCCAGCACACATGCCTTACAGAAAAAAGTGTCTCTAAAAAAATAAAAAGAATTATTTGCAACTACTCTTTGAAACTAGCTTTTGGAAACAATTGGATGCTAGCGATGTACTTAAATCTTTTTTTTTTTAAGAGACAGAGAGATTTTTACTATAGGGCATGTGTGCTTGCCAGAGAGACAGAAAGATGGAGAGGAAAACTAAGAAGTCATTCCCCAGCAAGGATGGCCACACCACAATCTCTTCTCCTTCATTCTCTTCTCAGGATTTCGAGAATATATGCACACAGGCCCTGTGTGAGTTTCAAGCTGCCAGGTCCAAGACTCAAACTGTGGTCAGCCATGTCTAAGTCCAGAGCCTTAACCATTATGCCACCTGCTGGCCCTTTAGTATATTTGAAATAGTCTGAAAAAATACTTCTTGAGAATGAGCAATATTGGGCCAGCAAGTGTTGAAAAATTTCTCCTTGAGAATGAGCAATATTGGGCCAGCAAGTGGCCTGCTAGTTAAGATGCTGGATCCCACATAGTCAACTGTGGAGTTTGAGTACAGGACGTGCAGCTTGAAAAACACATGTGTGCATGCACTCAAAATACTGAGGGGAGGTTGTATTTCTCGCTTTCCTTATCTCTCTCTCTCTCTCTTCCCAGTGAGTGCACACACCCAATGGCAAAATAAAAGAAAGAGAGAAATGAAAAATATTAACAGATGAAAGTTTGACAGAATCAGTGATTATCTTTGCTACAGACGCTAAGATTACTCATTTACGCTAAGATTACGCTATGATTCACTCATTTCTCTGTGAGACCTAGTAAAAGGGGAAGTGGCTTAAATATAATTTGAATCTGATCTTTACCAACTAAAGGAAAGAAAGTTAAATAACACACCAAAACATACACTATTCATATAGTACATGGTACATGCACAGTGGAAACTCAGAAAATGTTGAGACATTAGTGAATGGAAGTTTCCTTCCTCTGGTAAATTATTTTTGTTATTATTATCATTTTATAAACTATGTTTTAAACTTACTGTCCAAACTACTTGTTATATTTTAAAAGTATTTACTTAAGGAATTTTTTTTTTTTAAAAGAGAAATTTTGTTAAAGGGTGCTTGTGCTTACTGAAGAGAGAGAGACAGAGAGATAGAAATCACTCCCATGGGGGATGGCCATGCCACAATCCTTCATCCATCAATCTCCTCTCAGGATCTTGGGAATGCATGCACATACGCCCAGCGTGAATTTTAAGCTTCCAGATCTGGGACTCAAATCGTAGTCAACTACATAGGAGACCAGTGACTTAACCATTACATCATCTGCTGGTCCCTCTTTAAGAAATTCTAAATGTTTACCCAATTATACAACTTTTTTTACCAAAAGAGATTTCATCACTAAGTAAAATAAAATTTAAGCTTTCTAATTTATTTTATTGTTTCTTAGGGAACATTTCCTAGTTAGATACTGCCATCATAAGTGCTGCCTTGTAATTAATATTGCTCCTGTTTAGTATTTTAAATATAAGTTTGAAAAATAAGTCATGAATAAATAATGGTTGAATATAATTTTTAAACTACGTCTTGGACATTAAAGAGTGAGACATTAATAACTTGGTTAGTATCTTCTCATCATAAAATGCAAGGAAACGTTAAATGAAAAGAAATACGATCTTTTTTTGTGTATGTGTTAAGGGATAAGACGTTTGGCCACTTTCTGATGATTTCTTAGCCTGAAGGGAAGCTTCTGAATATAGGTTGCTGAAATGACAGCAGAGAACTTGAGTTCAGCAAAGTCTGGGGAGATTTAGGAAAACAAAGAAGTGGGGGGGCTGAGGGAGACGATGAAATTAGCTCATCCAGAGGGCTGAACTCTCCCGGTTTCAAATGAGCTCTTGAACTGCCTGTTAAGCTGCTCAGAATGGGAGCTGATGACTAGAATTTGGGGGAAGTAGAAAGTGACTTGCTATTTGTTTGTTTTAGTGATTTACCCTTCCCCTGGACCTTAGATTACTTTGTCAAAGATGCTGCGGGGCCCATTGTTCAGTAGACTTTTTCATTTACCCATCAAAGAACCCTCCCTCCTTCTCCTCAGACTATTATCCAGGGGTGCTACAGGTAGATAAAAAGAAGGATATAAGGTCGATGGTCACAGGCAGAAATTAACTACAGTTAGAAAAATAGGTAGTAGATATCCAGTGGTTTAACTTGCTCCTCTTTGAAAGTTTCCCTGGAGAGAAGTAAAAGGGAGAAGACTGTCCCTCTAGTTCCTGCAGTTTTCCTCTCTAGTTAGTCATAAACCTGAGTGACAAAGAAAAGATGATCCAAGGCCCCTGCTGCTCCTAGAAAAAGAAACCAGGATAAGAATGCTTTCACAGAACCTCACACAAAAGCATCATTATATGTGTATAAACTCTAGCTCCACCCAAAACAATCCTCAATTAAAGTGACAATAAAACGAAGACTCTGCTGAGAATGATTTCTCTCCCCTCTGCAGTATTCCCCTCTCTGGATAGCAACACCGTAATTTCCCTTTTTCTTTTGGTTACAAGCAATGCATTTGCATCAGTGGAAGTCATGTAAGCTTTGAACTGGAGTTGTAATCTTCAGCTCACAGCAAACTGCCCTATAATGGGGATCGCACTCCCTGTATTTTCATCTGAGGCTGTAAATCTTTCTTTAAAATATAAAATACTAAACGTCAAAATTACATTTGTCTTTACGGTGGAAGAACACAGATTTTTCATGCTTAATAAGTATGTTTATTTGTACTTATGACATGCCAAGAAAGTGAAAACAAAATCTATCAAGAGTGATGATGATGTGTACTGCAAATCTTGAAATTCTAAATCACAAGTTTATGAAACTTGGTCAAGGGAGTCATGTCTATAGGAGTAGCACTGTTGACAGGGAAGACAGCCGTATTACAAATATGAGTGTGTCTGTGTGTGAGAGTACATATCTTTATCTTGCTGCTTTTCACATATAGACTTTAGAAGGTCCTCTTTCTTCCTATGCAAACTAAGACATTTCCCATGAGCAGCAGAAAGTCAAATAAATTCTAATTGTTTCTGTCCTGCCTGAACCAACTCCATATCCAACCAATCTATAGGTTAGATTTTGCTTTACTTCAGATTATATATGTTCACTTTTTCTATTATCATCATAATTTCTTTATATTACATTGGATTACATGTAACTTTACAGTGTATTACATTGCTTTTTCAAAAGGGAATGCCATGCATGTCAGTCAATACAGAGACATTAATCTCCCTGCTTCATCATTCAATATCTTTTCTATGTTTTTCCCAATCATTATTATTATTATTCTAATTATTTTTTAAAACAGTCAATCCCTATTTCTCATTTTGCTTGTAAAAAGACTTTACCCATCATGAAATATTTCTCAGACCAATCCAGTTGAGAATACTATACATGTCACCAACAGGTAATAAGCCATATCCGTTTCTCACTAACGTCCTGACTCTATTGTTCTCTTTCTATCTTTCTCTATCCTCTTCTCTTCACCCACCCCCATCCCACTTCTGGGTATTTACCCAAAAGACAGGAGAACACTCAGTCAGAAAAGTGCTTGCACATCAATGTTTATTGCAGCATTATTCACAATTGCCAAGATATGGAACCAACCTAAATGTCCACAAACTGATGAACGGATTGGAAAAGTGTGGTATATACACTCTATGGAATACTACTCAGCCATAAAAAATAACAAGACCCTGGCATTTGATAGAAAGTGGTCAGATATGGAGGATCTATTGCTGAGTGAAGTAAGCCAGGCTATGAAAGAAAGATATTGTATATATCCACTCAATATATACCGACTATCCGCACTCTATGGTAGAGAGCGAAAAATTGGAGGACATAAAAGCAATGAAGGTACTTAATGAGAATAGGACAATATGTTCAATTTTTTTTTAAAAAATTAAGAATTATTGTATTTAACTGTATTTACTTATTTATTTATTTAAATTTGGCTAGAGATGGACAGAGTAAGGGAAAAAGCAAGCCACCAGGTCTGGGACTTGAACCCTTGTCAGCCATGTGGGAGTCCAGTGGTCTTAACCTCCATGCCACCTGCTAGGCCCTATATAGTCACTTTTAATTGACCTTACCAACTATGAATCCTACCTAATTCCTGTCATAAAATGTGTGTGTCCTTTCTTATTTATGTCATTACTATAAGAAGATCTTATTCAAGTAGAAACACAACATATTTTTTACTTGTGTTCAGAAGCTCACCAACACCAGCATCACCACTAACGTAACTGCCACCACCACTACCACGTCATCACCACCACCAGTACCAGCACCGTATCATAACCAACACCACCGTGGCCATCGCCACCACTAAATGCACACCCTGGTGGGGGCATGATGACAACCATCTTATTACAAGGTATTTGTTAACATTATTACAAAATAGCTATAACATATAAGTGTGTTACCCTTCAATATTTGCATTGTCAAGTCAACAAAACCGTGCCACATCTAGGCATCCTTTATTTTCTCTCTTTTTTTTTTTCTTTTCCTTTATGAGATAGTAAGTGTGGGAAGAGAGAGAGGGAAAAGAAGAGGGACAGAGAAAGGTATTTTTAATGGAGTCTTGCTTTACTATAATCCTCCTGCCACAGTCTCCCAAATAACTGGGCTTATGGGCACACAGTTCCACCTGGCATATTCAGGTTGGCCTGGGAACCAAATTTAGGCCTCTCAAGAGGCCTCCCAGGCAGTACCACCGTGGCTGGGCCTAGGCATCCTTATCAGAGATTAAATATTGAAATTAACTCAATACCATTTCATAGAAGATTTCCTTTAAGAAAAGTAAGAATCATTGGTAAAATGTGACGAAGTACTGTCATTTTAGAAGGTCACCTGATGCCCTATGCAGAGTGTACATCCCTAAAGATGATGAGGACCAAGTCCTGCAGTTTTCAAGCTTGGTAGTTTGAAATAAAGAAAGATGGGGAACAGCACATGGTGCAATGGTTATGTCCCTGGACTCCCATGTGATCACCCACAGTTCGAGTCCCAGACCTGGTGGCTTAAAACTAACACTGGGCATGTGTGCATGTGTGCGTGCATGCCCAAGATCCTGAGAAGAGAATGGAGGAGAAGGGATTGCAACATGGCCATCCCTGCTGGTGGAGTGATTTCTCATTTTCTGTCTCTGTCTCCCTGGTGAGCACATACACCCTAAAGCAAAAATCTCTTTAAAAATAAACAAATAAATAAATAAATAGAGATGGTTTGAAACAATAGTGAAAATAGTACTTAAGTTTGGTGCAAAATGAAGACTGCTCTCTGAAGAAAGGGTTTGGAGGATAGTCAACAGATGATAACTTAGGTAACTAGATGGAATCTTAGGAGAATAATGTTGGAGAAGCTATCATGATTTGTACTTCATGTAAAAGCTATAAATAAACTCGATCAGACTTTTCCAACAAATCCTAAAATTTTACAACCAGAACATTAGCCACAAAATGCAAAGGAGATATTTTTAGGAAAAATAAACAACCTTTGTGAGTAATATATTTATGATAGAGATTGTGCCAAGTAGTATCAAAAACTGTAAGTATAGATAGAGACCTAGAGCAAAAAGATCAAAATGAAAAAAACCTATGGGTAGACCGTGGAAATCTGAGGTAAATTTGTATCAGTACCAGTAAAATAAAGACAATAATTCTTTCACATAAAAGTCTGTTTACACTCCCATCATTCTTAACCCTGAGTGTGATGGGCCCTTTGCCTCCCAGGAGCGGTGTGTTTCTTCATTGTCATTATTGTCAGAAGCATGAACTTTTGTGTCCACTTGCCTGTGTCTGAATCCTAGAGCAGCACTTAATGGCTCTTGGTAAAGTTACCTTCATGCCTTTATTTCCTTAGCTCTAAATTGGTGACAACTCAGCTTACCCTTCAGGGTTATTGTGAGGAGTAAATGAGATACTCTATATAGAGCATATAGCACAATACAGGATTATATAGTAATTGCTCAATTAATTTTAAATATCAGGGACCAGCAGTTAGTGTAATGGCTATATTGCTGAACTCCCAAGTAGTCGACCGCAGTTCGAGTCCCAGACCCAATGGCTTAAAACTCACGCCAGGTGCATGTGCGTGTGTGCCCAAGATCCTGAGAGGAGAATGGAGAAGAGATTGTGGCGTGGCCATCCCCCCAGGGGATGATTTCTCACTTTCTGTCTCTGTCTCTCTGTCTTCCTGACAAGCGCACGTGCCCTATCACGAAAACCTCTCCAAAAAAAAATTTTTTTAAGTATCATTTATAGTGATATAAATTGAGGAATTTATTCTCAAATTAAATTAAGTGATAGGCCCATCATAATTATTTTCTTCTTCCTAAAATACAGCTTTTTTATTTTTTAAGGTTTTTGCAAT
The DNA here is from genome assembly GCF_000334495.1 of Tupaia belangeri chinensis. NCBI lineage: Eukaryota > Metazoa > Chordata > Mammalia > Scandentia > Tupaiidae > Tupaia > Tupaia belangeri. Next base: position 7,142,244 of record NW_006159732.1, read on the forward strand.
AGGCTGTGTGCACTCACCAGAGAGAGACAGAGAGTGGGAAGGTAAGAAACCACCTCTCCAGGGAGGATGGTCACACCACAGTCCCTTTTCCTCCAGTCTCCTCTCAAGATTGTGGGTACTCACACACTCATGCCCTGCATGATTATCAAGCCATCAGGTCCAGGCCTCTAACTGGTCAGCCATGTGGGAGTCTAGAGCTTTAGCCACTACATTATCATATCTGCTGACTCTAACATAACCCTGTTTTTATTTTGTTTTAGAGAGAATTTTTTTTTTTCTGTAGAGCACGTGGACTCACCAGTGAAAAGTACCCCCCAGGGGTAATGTCCACACCACAATCCCATCTTCTCTTGGGATATTGGGCACACATGCACATGCAACCAGCGTGAGTTGTTTTTGTTTTTGTTTTTCTCTTTTTTTTAAAAAAAAGGTTTTTGCTATAGGGCATATGTGCTTGCCAGAAAGATAGAGAGAGACAGAGAGAAATTACGCCCCCAGGGGGGATGACCACGCCGCAATCCCTTCTCCTCCATTCTCCTCTCGGGATCCTGGACACTCAGGCACACACACCCGGCATGAGTTTAAGTCACTGGGTCTGGGACTCGAACCGTGCTTGGCTACATGGGAATCCAGCAACATAGCCATTACACCAATTGCTGGTCCCAATCAGTGTGAGTTTTAAGCTGCAAGGTCCAGGACTTGAACTGCAGTCAACTATGTGAGAGTCCAGGGACCTAATTATTACACTATCTACTGGTCCCATAACCCTGTTTTAAATTTTTTTGATAGATATTATTGCCTTAGGGTACGTATGCTTGCTGGAGAGAGACAGACAGTGAGAGGGAAAGCAAGAAATCAAAATCACCCCAAGGGGTGATTGCCATGTTACAACCCCCTCTCCTCCATCCTCCTCCTGTGATCTTAGACATGCATGCGTATGTGCCCAGAGTGAGTCTCAAGCCACCAGATTCAGAACTCGAACCACGGCCAGCCACATGAGAGTCTAGTGAGGTAACCACTACACCATCTGCTGGCACAAACCATGTTTTAAGTTTATTTATTTCTTCAGTGAGAGAGAGAGAGAAAGAGAAAGAGAGAGAGAAAGATTCCCCAACAGTTTTTTCTGTGCTGTAATTTTCCCTACCTAAGCCTACCAGGATCACAGGCATGTGCCTGTTCCCAGCCTGCATAGGGAGATCTCAGCACATGGACTAGAGACCTTCCTATTGTGTTACCACTGTGCCCCCAGTGGCCCCTCGTCCTATATTTTTACTATTCCAACAGACCTGTATACAGTTTTTGTCTATCATGAAATACTAGATCAATGACTTTATCCCTCTCTAGAATCAGTTATTGCCACAATAGTGTTACATATTGAATACGCTCATAATCTAAGTGTCTTACATCACTTAGGATAAACATATAAAAATATGTTTCTCACCCACATGAGTGAATATTTCAGCCAGACTCAGCTGGTCTTGGCTCCAGGACAAGGATTGGGTTAGGCCTAATCCATGGGTCTCGTCCTGGAGTTAGGCTGAAGGGACAGCAGCCACCAGGGACATATTCTCATGGCAAAGGCCTAAATGCCAGAGCAAAACAAAATTCGGAATGCATATTTTAGGCCTCTATGACATTTCATGTTCCAAATGAGTCACATGGCCAAGACCAACATGAAATGGTCAGTAACATATACTTGACCCTCAGTGAGGGGCGAGCAAGGTGAATATGCACTGAACAATAATCCTCTAACAACCATTGTTATCGAAGGTAAGCAGAATTTTAAAAGGAAGAGGGAAAGGAAAGAGACTCTCAGCATAAAGAAAAAAGCCAGAATTGGGGACTGGCTGGTGACGTGGTGGTTAAGGGCACTGGGCTCCCACATGGTAACCACAGTTCAAGCCCTAGACCTGATGGCTTACTTTCTCACTTTCCCTCTCTTTCTCCTACTCTGTCCCTCTCTTGTCAAATTAAAAAATAAATAAATAAAGTTAAATAAAATCATTCTTAGAAGAAAAAAGCCAGAAATCATTTGGGAGATCCAGTTTCCACTTTAACAGGAACAAAGTCAAATTTGACAAATGGAGATGGGAAAAGAGAATGGGATGTTTAATATGTGCCCTGTCCATCTGGAGCATCCAAGAGGAGAGCGACATAATCTAAAGGACTTACTGCATTGGCAGCACAAATCTGGTCCCAGACTTATTCACTCAAGGAGCAGACCCCTTCAGAGTGTGCTTATTTCCTTAGGTTAATGTTTATTAACAACAGGATCTATGCTGTCCGAATAATGTAACAGAGCTTTTAGAATTATGGCATGGCTCTGTGTTGAGTATAAAGTACCATTCTAAAGTTCATATACCAACCACACCACAAAATGACATACCCTGAGTCCCCTCTCATTGAAACATATTTGAAAGAAAGTCTTAAAGGAAATGAAAAGGTACAAAGATCATGCATCCAGAATCAAACACATTGTGAGGGCCCTGGCCAATGATATCAGTTACTCTGTAAATTAATTGGAAGTCCTAATTCTGCTTTAGCTTAGAAATCCGATTATTTTACTGCTTGTAAGAAATCAGCTTTAATCCTCTTATAAATGTCATTCAACAGGTTCTTTGCTATACATGGGATGCAAATGAAGTTTCCTTATCAAAATCCTTTCTAATTCACTTTCCTTCCACAGGACAGTCTCAGAAATAATTTAAGGCTAGACTCTGAAAACGGTTCCAATCTTGAATAACATATGTTTGAAGCATATTGTCTCTAACCAGCAAATCATTCCTGAATCATTATTCAAAGGCAGAGATCCTGGTTACTCTACAGGAAAATTAAATATGAAATTTTTCTGACATGTTATGTCCACATCGAAGCAGTCCTCTATATTTCAGTGGTAGTTCAAAATGGAATTTTTTTTAAAAACTTCACCATTGTCTACCCTATTCAAAAGAAATCAGATTTTCTTACTGTGGGATCATAATGGATTGGGGCGTAGAATACAAGTTTCACTTTCTTCAGATAGGAAAAATATTATACCAGTATTTACTCTTCAGACAGACCAAGAGGAAAATGAGTATCAACATGGAGTCCAAGTTCTGGTCTGGTCCTGTGTATAGGATAACATGGAAAAAGCAACACCTTTATAAATTGTTATAAGCTGAAAAACACATGAAATTTTGTTTAATAATTAGGCCCTCTTAAGAGACATAGCTACTGGGGCCGGTAGGTGGTGTAGTGGTTTAAGGTACTGGATTCTCACATGGTGAAATGCAATTCACATTTCAGCCTCAGCTGGCTTGAAACTCACACCAGGCGCATGTGTATGCATGTCCAAAATCCTGAGAGGGAATGAAAGAGAAGGGACTGCAGCGTGGCCATTCCCCTATTCCTTTCTCTCTCTCTCTCTCTCTCTCTCTCTCTCTCTCTCTGTTTTTTCCATCTCTCCAACAAGCACATGCACCCTATCGCAAAAAAAAAAAAATCTAAAAAAAAAGAGAGAGAGAGAGGAGAGAGAGAGAGAGACAGCTATTGAAAAGTACCTTTAAATAGTTTTGAATATACACTGTGTATGATCTAAAACAGAATTTACAGTTGGTTGAATCCATGATACAGAGACTCAAAATGAAATTTACAAAGGTTTAGTAACCACGTGTGGCTCTTCTAACAGTCTTGGGATCTATTATTTCTGTTTCTCTCTTTGCTTGAGTGTAGGCACTCATGTAAATGTTAGATTCTATTTACTCTACACCAGCATTAACTTTGTATTTTGAAAAAGTTGTCTTGACTAAAATTACATTTAGAGCTGAAAGGACAGCAGTCAGTAACTGCTTCTGTCTTTTCCCCCTGTGATACAAGTTTTGGTATCATCTGGACCTAGATAGATAGATGGATGGATACAAAACAGGGTATCTATCAGAAGTTAACATTTGGGACTCCCAGTATTTTAATCTCATTTCTATAGTTTCAGAATTCCCTACTTAATAGATCTTGATAGGAGAAAGAACATATTGTGCACAGTAGAAAAATATCTAAGAAGCTAGATATGTACTTGCCTTTTATTTATTTTTTTTGGGGGGGAGAGGTTTTTGCTATAGGGCATGTGTGTTTGCCAGACAGACAGAGAGAGATAGAGAGACAGAAAGTGAGAAATCACCCTCAAGGGGGCATGGCCACACCACAATCCCTTCTCCTCTATTCTCCTCTCGGGATCTTGGGCATGCACGCACACGCGCCCGGCGTGAGTTTTAAGCCACTGGGTCCAGGACTCGAACCACGGTTGACTACATGGGAGTCCAGTGACATAGCCATTATGCTAACTACTGGTCCCTGTACTTGCCTTTTTTTTTTTAAAGAATTACATATTTTTTTAAATTATTATTATTTTAATTTTTGCTATAGGTCACATGCACTCAACAGAGAGGGATGGGGGAGGGGTAGAAAGTGAGAACGTGAGTCAACAGGTCCAGGACTGAAGCCTGGTTGGCCACATGGGAGTCCAGCATCTTAACCACCATGGCACCTGCTGGACCCTGTACTTTTTTTTTGACCTTCCTTACAGTTTAGCATAAACATGAAGTAGGCTTGGCTAACCAGATAGAGCTGCTCTAAGTTTGCTCCCCAAAGCTAGTAAAACAAAAACAGGAGTGAGAGAGGATTCATGTGGGAGGAAGTAGCAATGAGGATAGCATTGAGTGTTCAACAAGCCAAGACAGTCTGATCTTCACCGGAATGATTCTAAGCCATAACTGATGACCTTACACTAGTTCCAGAGCATTTCTTGGCCCCTTTGGCTAGCCTGTGTTTCAAACCAATTTCTCCAATCTGCTGGAAATTCAATAAGCAACTCCAAAGACTTTTAGTAAGCTTTTTTCCTGCATGATCAACTGAAATCAGTTTGGGTTGTTTATAACAAGAAATCTTGATTAAATACATCATTCTCTGAATGATAAAAACCTAGGGCTTTACAGGAAAGATACTGAGATATGCCAGCTGTGCCATGTGGCAATCTTTAAGGAAACTATGATATACAAATTCCCTGTCAGAGCTACCTAAATAAAACAGTAATCCTGGTCACCTTAAAACTAATTACATGGGTAATAGATGGCTTTCCCTGGATACGCCCATGCTTCTTCAGACATGATAGGTCAGCCTAACAGGCAATCTTGATCCTGCCTTTCTCTTCCATTCAGTACTGAGTATAGCTTTTCAGTACAATTAACAGACTTAAAATACATTTCCAAAATTATATTCTGGCTACCTACACATAACGGTTTCTATCTCCCAAATAGATTATGAACATCTCCTACTAATTATTCTTATTATTTTGCTCTGGAAAACTGCATCATTCTCCACTCTCCCAGGCCCTTCTCTGTCCCAGTAGACTTACATGTAGACTGCATCATTAGGGCTCCCTGGCCATTTGGTTTTCCAATAGATGGCAACAATGGCAAACTGTCTTCGGCAGCAGTGTGTCTTGCCTTTAGTTCCTGCTTGGTATAAAAGAGCAAAACGATAGCAAAAACCTGGGTGCTGAGGATTTTCTGGCTATTATCTTCATTTAGTCAAAGCTGGGTAAAGACCACCATAGGAATGAGCAAAGCAGTACATGGAAAATGCACAATATCTAAGTGTGGAAGACAGACATCGCAGGCATCAGTTCTACTCACGTTCAGTTAGAAAGAACTTTGTTTACATGTTTGCTACAGGGCACATGCACTCACTGGAGAAAAAGAGAGAGAGGACTCCCCCAGAAGGATGGCCATCCTGCAATCCCTTCTTCTTCATTCTCCTCTTGGGATCCTGTACATACACGCACACTTGACAGTATGTTATCCAAGCCACCATGTCCAGAGCTCCAACAGCAGTCAGTCATATGGGATCTAGCCACCTTAACCACCATGCCACTGGCTGGCCCTAGTTAGAGATATAAGCTTTATTGTATGGTCATGCCTAGCTGCCAGAGATCTCTAGTTGGATAGCCATATATAACATCAACCTACCTATGAGAGAGGGAGAAAGCATATGAAGACACAACCACTCATCAAATTTTTAGTCACATATGGACCAGCAGTTAGCGTCATGGCTATGTCACTAGACTCCCATATAGTCGACCGCGGTTCAAGTCCTGGACCTGGTGGCTTAAACTCACATGGGTGCGTGTGTGTGCGTGCACAAGATCCCAAGAGGAGAAAGGAGGAGAAGGAATTGCAACGTGGCCATCCCCCCGGGGGTGATTTTTCGCTTTCTGTCTCTCTGTCTCTTTCTGTCTTTCTGGTGAGTGCACATGCCCTATAGCAAAAACCTCTCAAAAAAAAAAAAAAAAAAGGTTTTTTTAGTCACATAGACCACCTCCTGTGTTTCACCTGTGCAAAAATATTCCCCATGACAATTGGTTAAACTACTTGGTTCAACCAAAGCTACTATACTTTCTGTCTCTTGTGAGACTTCTCCCCTATGCTTGCCTCTGGGTGCAATTTGTCCCTTCATTAACTCATGTCTTCCTTTTATTCCTTAAGTATCTAAATTAAATAATGTCTCCCTTGGGAATATTTCTCTGAAACCCAGAGATTACCAGTTCCCAGATGACCATGGTCAGCTGTTGGATCATGAACTAAAAAGTAGTATTAAAGCTCATGAACAGGGAGCAGCAGTTAGCATAATGGCTATGTCGCTGGACTCTCATGAAGTTGACCACAGTTCACGTCTCGGACCCGGTTGCTTAAAACTCACGCTGGGCACGTGTGCGTGCGTGCCCAAGATCCCGAGAGGAGAACGGAGGAGAAGGGATTGCGGCGTGGCCATCCCCCTGGGGGGGTGATTTCTCACTTTCTGTCTCTCTGCCTCTCTCTGTCTGTCTGGTGAGTGCACATGCCCTATAGCAAAAACCTCTCCCAAAAAAGAAAAAAAAAGAAAAGGATTAAAAAAAAAAAAACCTAATGAACATAAACACATTTTGTTCACCTTCACCTGGACCAAAAATGAATGTATGTGTTTGTGTGTATCTTACATAGATGTGTGGTATTACATGTGTGTGTGTGTGTGTGTGTGTGTGTACACAAGCTCTAACAACACTCATTGATTCCTTCGACTTTAAAAGTTTTCAAATATTATAGTATTTCTTGGGAGGAGGGAAACTCCAAAAGCAAGTGTCCCAGCCCACAAAGAGGAAGCTTTTACAGTTTTGAAAGTCGGCCACTGGGACCAGCTGTTGGCATAATGGCTGTCGTTGGACTCTCATGTAGTGGACCATGGTTAGAGTACTAGCCCAGTGGCTTAAACTCACGCCGGATGCATGTGTATGCATGCCCAAGACCCCTGGAGGAGAAGGGATGGCAGTGTGGCCATCCCCCCGGGAGGTGATTTCTCGCTTTTTGTCTCTGTTCCTCTCTGTCTTTCTGTCAAGCGCACTTGCCCTATAGTAAAAACCTCTCAAAAAAATAAATAAATAAAATAAAAGGGAAAGAAAATAAAGTCAGTAGGTGAAGTGCAGGTTAAGGGTTAAGTCAGTCCCATGTGGACCACAGTGTGGTTCAAGACCACAGTGTGGTTCAAGTCCCGGAACTAACAACTTGAAAAACCTATCAGGCTCATGTGTAGGTGTGCCCAAAATTCCAAGAGGAGAAATGAAGGAAAAGGGACTGGAGCATGATTATCCCCTATGTGGGATGCTTTCTCACTTTCCCTCTTCCTCTCCTGTCTCTTTCCAGTGAACACACATGCTTTCTAGCAATTTTTTTTTTAAAAAAAAGGAGGGGCCGGCAGGTGGTGTGGTATTTAAGGCACTGGATTCTCATATGGCCAACCATGGTTCAAGTCCTTGACCTGGCAACTTGCTTTCTCTCTCTCTCTCTTTGGTCAAATTGAAGAAAAATAATAACAAATTTTAAAAATAAATAAATAAATCTTCTAAAAATTTTTTAAAAATAAAGAATCATTAAGTTCAACCTAGATTCAAGACTAAGGAACAAACACATACATACAAAAAACTAGACATATGCTTCTTAAAAGGAAGAGTAAAAGATTTTGCAGACAAGTTTTAAAACCTTCACATGATGTGTTTTTAGGTCTTTAGGCTAAGGTCCCTTTTATATATGTAGTCTGGATCTAGAATATGGAACACACCCCATATCTAATCTACAACTCTAACATCATTTAGGCAAAGCTACTACATACTACATGGTACATATTTTTTTAAATTGTAATGGCATCTTTTACCCCAAATTCTCTTTTCAAGTTTGTAAATATGTTTCAAATGTAACAGACAGAATATATTAGCAAAAAACTGTTTGTCATAGCAGGAATTTTCTCAAAATAATTGTTAAAAATACAAATTAGATGTAAATGCTATGTATTTTTGTAGACAGCAGATGATATTAAATAGTTTTGTAGATTTGTTCCCACAAAACTTCCCTCCAAACAACTACCAGCACATGAGAAATGCACTTGTTAAAAAGGACCACACTTTGCCTGAAAGCCCATGAAGTTGGTTGTCTGGCTCACATATTTTAATTGTCACTCTTTCAATTATAAGTCATTCCTTCCAGTTTATTCTGGACCAAGCCTAATATCTGAGTCTACAGTTCTCTGCTAGATTATTGCTTTAAAAGAAACTCGATGTATTGTTCAGTGGCAAGAAAATTATCTCTATTTAGGGAAGCCTTTGTATTTGAGAACTAACATGAAAATGATCTGTTACAAACAACCCACCAATCTTGACTCTATCCTCATGCTTTTGGTTTGATATGCTATGACCCACACTTCTGCCCTAATGTAGCTCTCTTATCCAGTTATCATCCCAGCAGTCCCGTGGGAAGCTCAGGTTTATGCTTTGAATGTATCATTTCCTTCCTTGGAGCAAAGAAAATATGAGTTTGTCAGGAAGAAAAAGGTTTTACAGAAAAGACAAAATGATAACATGTAATATAAAAGTGGGAGGAAAAAAATAATCTTTAGAAGAGACAGAGGTTCAAACTGTGAGTAAATTATTGTGATCCTGCAACTTTCATTTTAATGCCACATATCGGTGCCTAGGTTATGACCATGTTGTGTGAAAAGATTTCCTTCCACCACATCCCAGAAAACTTTAACATGCCTCCCTATCTGTTCCACTTCATGATGTCATATTTTGTTATCATATATTTTATACTCTTAGCTTTTTTCGTATATGTAAATTCTGTTGCATCAACTAAATTATAAATTCACCTAAAATATTGGAAATGGTGTTTTACACACTTTTTCATTCACTCACTTTCTAATATGTAAACATAATAGGTGTTAAATAATTACTTAGCTATGTCAATTTAAATCTAATTAAATTATTAAGAATTCACATTTTAGAGGCCTAGCAGATGGCGTAGGGGTTACATTGCTGGATTCCTACATGGCCAACCATGGTTCAAGTCCTGGACCTGGTGGTTTGAAAAATCACACTGGGCATGTGTACCTGCGTGCCCAAGATCCCAGGAGGAGAATGGGGAAGAAGGGATTATGGCATGGCCATCCTCCCTTGGGGGAGAATTCTCACTCTCCCTCTTACTGTGTCTGTCTCTCTCTCACTCCAGTGAGCACACACACCCTAAGGCAAAACCCTCTAAAAATATTTCACATTTTAAACTTACATCTAAAGAAGGTAAAATAACTAGCATTATGAGACAAGAAAATGGCATGGTGGTTATGGCATTGGACTCCCACAAGTTTGATGGTTGTTCGAGTCCCAGACCTGGCAGTTTGAAACTCACACCAGGAGCAAGTGCAAGCACACTCAAAATCCCAGAAGGAGAATGGAGGAGAGGGGATTGTGACATAGCCATTTCCCTGGGGGTTGATTTCTTACTTTCTGTCTCCCTATCTCTGTCCAGCAAATGCACACATCCTATGGCAAAAACTTAAAAATATAAAATTTGAAAAAAAATAGCATTATGTATGAAAATCAGTTTAATTTCATGTAATTATCTCTTTAAATTAAAACAAATTTCTTACAGCCAAGCATGGTGGCATGGGCATGCAATCCCAGCTACCTGGGAAGCTGAGGCAGGAAGATTGAGAGTTAGAGAACATCCTGGAACATATAATGAGACCCAGTCTCTTAAAAAAAAAAAAAGGATAATAAATGAAGTCATGACCTTGATTAACTATTAAGAAAGCAATAATAGGGAACCAGCAGTTAGCATAATGGCTATGTTGCTGGACTCCCACGTAGTCGACCGCGGTTCGCATCCCGGACCTGGTGGCTTAAAACTCACGCCGGGCGCGTGTGCGTGCATGCCCAAGATCCCGAGAGGAGAATGGAGGAGAAGGGATTGTGGCGTGACCATCCCCCCTGGGGGGTGATTTCTCGCTTTCTGTCTCTATGTCTCTCTCTGTCTATCTGGTGAGCGCATGTGCCCTATAGCGAAAACCTCTAAAAAAAAAAAAGAAAGCAATAATAATAATTAATGTTTTGACAAAGATTTTTCAGCATTAATACAAGTCTAAGGAAGTTTAATAGTAGTAAAAATAACAAATGAACTATAAACTGTCAGAGAAAAAGAATAAAATTTTGTTAACTAAAATTTTCATGTTACTTATCTCTACATAGAAACAAACAACAAAAAAAAACAGTGACTCAAAGAAGAGATCTGTTAACTTAAGTAAGAAATGTATGATAGGACTCACCATTCAAACTTGAAGAGGTGAAAATACTCTGTTCAAATGACAGGTGAGAACATGAAGTGTTAAAGATGCCTAGTGTGCCTACTTTATGTAAGAGAGGATGCATCTGAGATAAAATAAACTTGCAAGACTTACCCTAGGTGTGAAAAATAATAATCAAGCCAGGAATAGACAAGCCTTCCTCTATTAGTGCCTTTTTATCACAATATAGACCAATATAAGCATCAATTCACCTATGATAAATAGTCATGCACATTTGTAAATGTTATTTTGAATTCTGTAAATATCTTCTTTTCCAAGGAATACTTCAAAATGTCCATTTATTATATTTTTTTTACTTCTGACACAATATTAACTGGTTAACCCACATGGTTAGTACAGAAAACCTGATTGTCTATGTTGTAATATATATTATGGACAAAAAAAAAAAACAAAAACACTTGAATTGGCATGGATTCAAATAGTCCAAGACTATTTTTCAACAAAGGTAGTTTGGGCAATCAAGTGTTCATTTCATATTCAGTGTCTCATTGTGGATGTGTGCGTGTGTATATATATATATATATATATACTTTTTAAATGAGGGGTGTGGTGTCGGAAGGAGGAAGACAATGATAGGTATCTACTTATTTATTTTTAAGATTTCTGCCATAGAGCACGTGCACTCACTGGAGAGAGACACAGAGAGACAGAGATACAGAGAGAGGGAAAGTGCGAAATTACTCCTCAGAGGGGATGGCCATGCTGCAATCTGTCGAGGACCAGCCTCGGCGTGGGTGGGTTATCTCGACGGAGGCGGCGAAGGTGAACAGAAGACAAAGGCCTTGATGCCTTTTCATGCACGTCCTTTGCCGGATACCCGTCCGAGATCGCCCTCTGAGGAGTGACAACTGCTAGGAATCATCATGCGTTTTTATTGAAAACGTGTTACATGCAAGTAAATGGAAGAGGGACTACGTGTTTCAATTATCAGCTCATAGAGTTTTAACAATAGAGAACATAGATTCTATTTAGGGTTGGATTAAGGGTGGGTCTAGTGCAGTTCCTCAATTGTAGGTGGGTCTCCATGGAATGCAGTTTCGGGAAAGCGGTTCCGGTAAGCAGAAATGATTATCAGCTGATGCGGCACAGCAGCCATCTTGTGATTACTGGGAATGGTGCTGAGAAAAGAAAATCTCAAGAACAGATATTAGTTCTTATGGATCTTAATAAAGAATGATACTTATACAGTTTTGTAGGCTCTAAAACTTAATTTGAGGAATCCTAATATATTTATTTATTTCACTTGGTGAGGGCAGGGGTGTCCTGGGCCAGTTTTGGCCTAATCCTATTTTAGGTAAAGAAAGGATTAAGTTTACCTTAAATGTATTTTGAAGGGCCTTCCAAAGGTCAAGATTATTTCTGCCTAGAAAGAACTTCAGCCCACCCTCTATTGTGACCATGGAGATAAAGCATTGTAATTAATAGTAAGTGATCAGAACAAAGGGGAGCCGTTGGGGGACTTCCTGGAAGATTTTATCGTATACTCAGGATGTATAAGAGAGCTATGGAATTCTTTTATAGTAGTATATTGGGGAGTCAGAGGGGGGTCACTTCCCAGGCCGAGTCAGACTCCTCCAGCAATCCCTTTTCCTCCATTCTCCTGCTGGGATTTTGAGTATGCACACACACGGGTCCAGTGTGATTTTCAAACCACCAGGTCCAGGACTTGAACTGTGGTCAGCCATGTGGGAATCCAGCACCTAAACCACTATACCACCCCTAGTCCTATTTTGTTTTCTTTTGTTTTTAATTTGCTATGGGACTTATGCACTTGAGGAGAGAGGCAGAGAGGTGAGGAAGAGTGAGAAAGCACTTCCCAGGAAGGAAGGCCATGACACAATCTCTTCTCCATTCTCCTCTCTGGATTTTGGGCACACTTCTGATTTTCAAGCTGCCAATCTGGGACTTGAACCGTGTGGTAAGCCATGTGGGATCCACTGCCTTAACCCACCACAGCACTTGGCTGGCCCAAGTGATAGGTATTTTTGACAGGTTCTGGCAATGTCACAATCCTTCTTGCTTGAGCCTCCTAGCCATCTAGGACCACAAGCACACAGCACTACTTCTGGCCACTTTTAGGTTATGCTAGGAACAGGACCAGTGTCTCCCATGTGGCCTCAGTCAACATGCAGCAGCATCCTCTCACCCATGCCATTAATGGCTAGGCCTCACTGTATTCTCAAAAACTAATTTCACAGGATGGCAGGTGGCATGGTGGAGAAAGGCGCTGGATTCCCACATGACTGACCACGGTTCAAGTTCTAGACCTGGTAGCTTGCTTTCTTGCTTTCTCTTTCTCTTTCTCTCAGTCTGTCTCTGGTGAAACTGAAAAATAATAATAACAAATGGAGTTAAATAAATAAATAATTCTTTTAAAAAAAAACTAATTCCACTAAAATTAATGCAAGTTTGGATTATTTTAATCCATTTTCAATAAATGCATTAGCTTGCACTTCATGGTGTTCTGGAAAAAGAAGTAAAAAATAATAACACTTTCTGGGGCTAGCAGATGGCATAATGGTTAAGGGCAACTGGACTCCCACATGGCTGACCACGGTTCAAGTCTTGGGACTTGTGGCTTTCTTTCTCACTTTCTCTCTCTCTCTCTCTCTCTCTCTCTCTCTCTCTCTCTGCCTTTCTCTGGTCAAATTAAAAAGTAATGATAATGAATAAAATGATTCTTTAAATAATAATAATAATAGCTTATTTCATTAATTTAGGATGTGTCTAAAATATGTAATCAATGGAAGCCAGCAGGTGGCATGATGGTTAAGGGCACTGGACTCCCACATGGTCAGCCATGGTTTGAGTCCTGGACCTGGCGGTTTGCTTTTTCACTTTCTCAGTCTCTCTCTCTCGTTCTGTTTCTCTCTAGTCAAATTAAAAAATAAATAAAGTTAAATCAAATTATTTTTTAAAAAATAAAATATGTAATCAATGAATAATTTCAGAAATTGTATTATGAGTAAAAATCAGCAAATCCCCTACAGGATAGGTAGTCAATAAATATATTTAATAAGCAAACCATTTCTTTCTAGATAGTCCTGGAGCTTTGATTCTTTTTTGCCTGGAGCCTTACTGCCCAATAAGTTACATAAATCATGACAAAAATAAATTGGTGTACCAAAAAGTATTTTATCAGGTCCAGATGCAGCTGCAAAATGCAGACAACACCTATCCTAGTTACTCAACAGAAGGAAAAATTCTTGGGGGGCGTGGAATGGGGAAGATATGAAACGTGGCTCAAATAACTGGACTAGATAGTGCTGCTACAGAGACACTTCCTCTGAAGAAAATAAGAATGATCCTGCAATTAAAGCCTTTGAAGGATTGTTTCACGGTTACCATCTAGGCTGCTTTTGAATGCAATGTGTAGGACAGCAGATCCAACTGAAGTTCAAAATTCCTTTTCAAAAAAGCATTTTTTTCTGATTACCTTAGGATCAAATAATAAATAATAATAATAAATGCAGTTTGAGGAGGAAAAGCCACACACCCATTTATTCTTTGTGTGTGTGTGTTTCACCTTAAAAGAAGCTTTGATAGTTTTGTACATCAGTCAGCATCCAGCTCATTTCTGTGCTGGTATGTTAACCTTCTCCCTCTGGACACTTGGGATATTAATATTATCCTCTGTAACAATCAGTAAAAGAAATAAAGCGTTTACGCAAATACTGCAAATTAGATTAAACTGCAGTTCTGATGTAACCCTGTGACATACAGTTTCTTGCGAATTAAGTCAAATGTACAAGCATTTAATGACTAATCCTTTTAGGTATTTTAATGCCCACATGAAGATTTATTGAGGAGAAAGGGAAAGCATATGCGGTTTTCCGTTAGAGCCTGCCTGCGGGCGGAGGATTGAGCAGATTGGCTTTTTTTAATTAATATTTTAGTTCTTTGTGTTTTGGCGGGTAGGTTGCACATGGCCCTGGTACTGAACGGACAGCTCCTTTCTCCTAGGCAGTGCGCTGGGGGCAAGCGTCTAGGAGGGCAGTGGCAGACCCTGGAGACGGGAAGGAGAGAGGGAGGGATCAGGAGAGAGAGATCAAGTGCTGAATTCCCCTCTTTCTTCTACTCCACACAGCCATAGGCTTACCTCCTCCAGAAATTAACCTACTGATCTATATTGGTAGAATTAGTCATACTAGAAGCCGTCTCAGTTCAGCCACAAAAGGGGAGGAGAAAGCTTGTCAGACCCTCCTCTCTCCCCTGGGCTTACTACAAACAACTTTTCTGATGCTAGGAGGAGACCTTTGAAGATGTGAAAGGCAAGTTCGCCTGCATTTTAGGAATCTTTTTACAGATAGGAGGGTTCTAACTCATCAAATCTAGAGATCACACCATGTTTTCAATGTTTTGAAACTTTGTTGAATAAAACAGTACACGTGTGTGTGTGTGTGTGTGTGTGTGCGTGTGTGAAAAGAGAGAAATGTAGATACAGATATGGCGCTTAATCAACCAACTTAATACTAACGATCTTGAAAAGCTTTTTCTTTTCTTTTTAATCCAGTTAAAGTTTGAACTTTGTTTTAAAGGTCATCAGGCCAGTCAGTGGAATAGTGGTGAAGGCAGATGAATCCCACACAGCTGACTGCATGGTTCAAGTTCTGGATCTGGTGGCTTGAAAAACATGCCAGGCACATGTTATGCATGCCAAAAATCCAGAAAGGAGAGAAAAAAAGAGGGGAATAGGTTGTGGTATGACCATCCACTACAGGAAGTTCTCACTCTTTCTCTCTATCTAGTAGATGAACACATCCTCTAGCAAATCGTTTTTTTAAATTTTTTTTTCAAAAATTATCTCAGTGTCAGGGCTGGCAAGTGGTGTGGAGGTTAAGATGCTGGACTCCCACATGGCCAAGCATTGTTCAAGTCCTGGACCTGGCGACTTGCTTTCTCACCTTCCCTCTTTCTCTGTCTCTGGTAAAATTAAAAGATAGTAACAATAAATAAAATTTAAAATAAATAATTTTTTAAAAAATAATATCTTGGGGTCGGCAGGTGACATGATGGATGAACGCACTGGACTCCCACATGGCCGACCACAGTTCGGGTCCCGGATCTGGTGGCTTGCTTTCTCACTTTCTCTCTCTCTCTCTGTCCCTCTCTGATCAAATTAAAATAAGAAAATAAATAACGTTAAATAAATAATTCTTTTAAAAATTATCTGTGTAAGAAAGAAGTATAAGGAATTACGAAGTATTGGTAACCATTCATTGCTGTTAAGTAGCTGGAAACATTAAAGCATAGAAATATGAAAAAGAACATTTAAGAATCTTTCTAACCATATCTTTGACATTAGTGTTTATGTCCTCTTAGTTCAGGTCTCCTAAATAAAATACCTTAGACATTTTTCTGATAGGTAACACATTTGTGTTAAAATAAAGATCTAGTGGGGCCAGAAGGTGGTGTGCTGATGAAGGTGTTGGATTCCCACATGGCCTACAACAGTTCAAGTCCTGAACCTGACACCTGGAAAATCATGCCAGGTGCATGTGCATGCATGCCAACATCCCAAGAAGAGAATGGAGGAGACAGATTGCAGCATGACTATCCACCCCTGGGGAGTGATTTCTTTATTTTCCCCTCTCTCTGTCTCACTTTGTCTCTCTTTGGAGACCACACACTTACTATGGCATAAACTTAAAAGAAAAAAAATTTTTTTTTAAAAAAAGGAGAGAAATAGAACATGCATTTCTGGGGCCAGCAGGTGGCATGATGGGTAAGGCAGCTGGACTCCCACATGGCTGACTGTGATTTTAGTCTTATACCTGGCAGCTTGCTTTCTCACTCTCCTTCTCTCTCTCTGTCTCTCTCTCTAGTCAACTTCAAAAAATAAATAAATAATATAGTGACAATGAATAAAGTTAAATGAGATAATTCTTTAAAAAAAAAAGAGCATACATTTTTATTTATATTTCTTTCCTTTCAGTAAATTTGCTGTTGTTACTCATTTTATTTCTCCTTTCTTCCAGCCACAGGGAAAGATTACTCTCTCTTCTGCTGCCCTTTAGTTAAGCAGAACCATGTAACTAAATCTAGCTAACAAGTTTCTGGAACAAAAGACTTGTTTATGGAAGAACTTTCAGCATTCCATCCCCCTCCCCCTCACTCACACACACTTTCCCCTTGTAATAATTCAGAAAAAAAGATCCTACAAGATCCCTGAGCTGAACTGCGAAATGGAGAATAGCTGCCTAGTAAACTCCCAGTCCACAATGAATTGTGTATTTGAGAGAACCTTGTATTGGTGCTCATGTTGTATCTCTGTTAAGGCATGATCAAAGTGATAGCCTTTTCCTCTTGATCTATCATGGTCACAGAGCTCTCTTGCCTGACATCAGTGTTCTGTCAGACGGTATTCAACAAGAGAGCACCAACACTAGGGCCAGCCAGTGGTGTGATGGTAAAGGCACTGGATCTCACACAGCCAACTCCACCATTCAAGTCCTGAACCCAGCAGCTAAAACATAATGCAGGGCATACGTGTGTGCATGCTCAAAATCCTGAGAGGAGGATAGAGGAGAAGAAATTGTGGCACGACCATCCTTTCTCTGTCTCTCTCTGGTGAGTACACAGCCCTAAGGCAAAAATCTAAGCACACACACACACAAACACCCAACTGTGAATGCTGGACTAGGTTATAACAACACTAGACCTAGCTGATATACTATATATTAGGCCAGTCCCGAATGTTAGGAGCTGTTGTTGTTTTTCTCAAAATGCTTATTTTTGAACTGCCATAACAAAATACCACTAAGTGACTTAAACAATAAATATTTATCTTCTTACAGTTCTGCAAACTAGAAGTTCAAGATCAAGGTATTGGTGGGTTTAGGTTTTTTTTTTTTTTTTTGGGGGGGGGAGAGATTTTCACCGTAGGGCGCGTGCGCTCACCAGACAGACAGAGAGAGACAGAGAGACAGAAAGCGAGAAATCACCCCCCAGGGGGGATGGTCACGCTGCAATCCCTTCTCCTCCATTCTCCTCTCGGGATCTTGGGCACACACGCACACGCGCCCAGCGTGAGTTTTAAGCCACCGGGTCCGGGACACGAACCGTATTCGACTACGTGGGAGTCCAGTGACATAGCTGGTTCCCGGTGGGTTTAGTTTTTCAAGAGGTTTCTGTGCTTGGGTTGCTGTGCCCTTACATGATCTTTTCTCTGGTGTTCCAGCTCTTATAAAGATCCTAGTCCTACTGGATTAGGGCTCTTTTTTTTCCCCCAGTAGGGAGGAGGAGCACCCAGCACATACACCCAGCGTGCGTTTCAAGTCGCCAGGTCTAGGACTCGAACCATACAGTTGGCCATGTGGGATCCGATGTCCTTAACCACAATGCTCCCAGCAGGCCCCAGAGTCCATTCTTGCTACCTCATTAACCTTATTTCCATCCTTGCAGGCCCTGTCTCCAAATATAGTCACATTGGGGATTAAGGGTCTAACATATAAACCTCTGGGGATGAGAAAACACAATTCAGTTCATAATGGTGCTCAGCAGCCACAAATGACTGGTCATTACTGCATACAACAGCACCATCATGGACAACCTATAATTGATTGTGTCTATTTCCTAGAAATTCACACTGGCTAGAGAAATTCTTCAGTAGAATAAAAAATACATTTTGCAAATTTCACTGGTGGTGATAGAGTTCCAAGTGTTCTTCGGTTTCCATTTTTCCATCTCCTTTCCCTGTAGTGTAATGTACTGACTTAATGGTAAAGATCTCTGTAATTAGAATTTAGGATGGCCCATGGGGCTGGCTGGTGGCATGGTGGTTGAGGATTCTGGACTCCCATATGGCCAACTGTGGTTCGAGTCCTGGACCTGGTGGCTTGCTTTCTTACTTTCCCTCTCTCTCTCACTCTGTCCCTCTCTGGCCAAATTAAAATAAATAAATAAAGTTAAACAGAATAATTCTTTTGTAAAAAGAGAGAGAAGCTAAGATGGTCCTATAGGAGCCGGTAGGTGTCATGGTGGTGAAGGACATTGGACTCCCACATGGTTGACTTCAGTTTGAGTCCCAGACCTGGTGGCTTGCTTTCTTACTTTCCCTCTCTCTCTCACTCTGTCCCTCTATGGTCAAATTAAAATGAAATAAATAAAGTTCAATAAAATAATTCTTAAAAAAAGATGAGGGCCAGTAGGCGGTATGGTGGTTAGGGAGCTGGACTCCCACATGGTTGACTTCAGTTTGAGTCCCAGACCTGGTGGCTTGCTTTCTCACTCTTCCTCTCTCTTTCTCTTTCTCTGTGTGTCTCTCTCTGGTCAAATTGAATAATTAATAATAATAATAATTCTTTAAAAAATAAATAAAAGATGGTCATATATTCTGCATTGGAGTGGAGTTGCATAAAAGTTAAATAAAGTTATGAAACATCTCTATCCTTAAGCATTTCTTAATGTCTAGTCAATGAATCACTTCTCAAAACTAGGCTCTGTTGTGTCATAAAATCCCTAACACTGTCATTTCAAGCCACCTACCTGACGTTCTTCCCAACCTAGAAACAATCGTGATATAACTCCCTCTTCATGTTGGATATACCACCTTAAAGACAGACAGTCTGGGCTTTCCGTATTTACTCCTTAATAATACAGTAGTTTTATTTACCTGTGGCAGTGTAAGTAGGACCTATGTTCTCTGGAAGAACACTCTCTGAAGTGATCTTTGGTATGCTGATCTTGGAAAAGGAGAAAAAAATGATAGAACAATTTTAAATCCCTACTGCTCTTTAAAGCTTGAATAATTTTGTCCACCTAAACTATACAATTATGGTAAGCAAACATATTTCTACATTTCAAGGATATTGAGTTTTGACCTTGTTGGTAAGAAGTACATGAAATGTTCCCTCTAACAGTCTGCCCTACTCTCCTCCTCCACCATGAGTCCACATCAGTAATGAGAGGACACCTTCCTCCAAGTCAAGTTTGAGGAAAAGCACCTACAAGTGATTAGTTTTGTCACCATCTAATCTTCTTATTTTTTTTTTTTAGAGAGGTCTTCTGCTATAGGGCATGTGAACTTACAGAGAAATAGAGAGAGACAGAGATGCAGAAAATGATAAATCACCCCTCCCAGGGTATGGCCATGCTGTAATCCCTTCTCCTCCATTCTTCCCTCAGGATTTTGGGCACACAAGAACACACACCAGGCATGAGTTTTAAGCCACCAGGTCCAGGGCTCAAACCATGGTCGACTACGTGGGAGTCCAGTGATGTAACCATTATGCCATCTGCTGGTCCTGTCACCATCTACTATTAACATTCAGGTTAGAATGCACTCCTGAAGAGTGCTGTCCAAATGTACTTAAATATGGAAAGAAACTTGTTCTCTTTAACTGCTAGTACATAAATATATAAGAAGTAGATAGTGTTCAATCATACAAAGAAATCCACACTCTATTATTTATCAGAATGTCTGCATTCATTACAGATATTTCTAATAATGGTACATATTTAATACATCACAGTCTATACATGTTTTTAGTGTCTTGTACTAGAGACAAGTCCCACTGTTAGATTTAGTCTCTAATTTCTCCAAAAAGGAGAGTTCAAAGTGTAGCATTTTCACATCTGATGACAGGAAAGTACAAACCTATACTGCCCCACTCCACTGAACTTAAAATGAACTTTCCCTGACATGACTTACTCCAAGTCAGACTTGCAGGAGGCCCTCAAGGGAGAGAAATTCCAAAAATCACTGGAGTAGGTTATCTTCTTTAGTTTCTTTAGCAAAATCTCTCTATCTGAAGAAAATGAGAGGAAACTGATCTAAAGAGGATTACCAAAGCGTAGGAGCAGTAATAGGCTGTTTATGGGATTACAACTTCTAACCTTTGTAAAGAACATTAAAAGAAGGAGAGGAGGGATTTGATGGGGTGACTACTTGACTTCTCAAGGTTTTTCATGACACTAGCATGGAGAAGAGGCCTGAGCAAAATGTCACTTTCTGAACATAGACCTTTGGAACACAATCCTCTGACACAGAAATCAGTAGAAAAGTCTATGATCCAGATAGACCACAACTGTGTGTTGAAATGATTAGATTATGTGAAAGAATCAATATTCTTCATTACTGTCCAGGTTGATATTAATCTAATGTGGATACTTGACTTACCGGAGGAAAGATGAGTTACAGAAATAAATCATACCTAACCATTTTAAAGCACAATATAGGGGCCAGTAGGTGGCGTGGTGGCTAAAGTGCTGGATTCCCACGTGGCTGGCCACGGTTCAAGTCCTGGACCTGATGGCTTGCTTTCACTCTCGCTCTCTTTCTCTCTCTGTCCCTCTCTGGTCAAATTAAAACAACAACAACAAAAATAAGTAAGTAAATAAAGTTACATAAAATAATTTTTGAAAAGAGCACATTATAAATTATAAAATTGTTCTTTATCTATTGCCCCAAAGTAATACAGCCTGTCTGTGAGAGAGAACAGAGTGGTCCAGTGATCTGTCTAAAGTCGCAAAGCCAGTCAGTGACAGAGTCAGGGAACATTTCCCTGTCCTCTACTTGCTCAAAGGGAAACCGAAGGAGAGAAATTCTTCTTAGCAACTGTCTACAAGCAGAGCTGGACTGGGGGGGTGGAGGGACAAAGCCATTATCACAGACCACCAAAAGTGACAGGTCCAAAGTAGAAAAATATTTTTTAAATAGAGTATCCTGTTGGGTAAGATGTATAATAAAGTAGAATTGGTGCAAATTTCTGGACAATATCCATGGAAAATATGAGCAGGAAACAGATAGTAAGAAACAAAGGAATAAGGTAAATATGGACGGGCCAGGAGTTTCAAAACAAAACTATTCAAGGGTAAGTAAAAGACAGACGTGAGGTCTAAACAGCATGCACAGAGTGTGGAGATTCGGCAAGATTACATAATGAAGTCAAGAAAGTGTAAAGGCAAACACTAGCACAGCCAAGTTGAAGAATAAAAGGGCGATTGCACCAGAGATTAAGATAAATAAAATAATAAGGCATTGTTCCAGTACATAAGGAAGAAAAGGTCAATGGAAAAATAAACGGGGCCTCTGAGAGGCTACTGGGGTAATTGACAGAAGAAGCAGACAAAGCTCTTTTAGGGGGAAAAAAAAAGTAAGTGGAGGCCTTGGTTGCCTCGAAGCTCCCCAAGGCTGGTAGGAGGGAGAAGAAGAAGGGGCTTGGGGTCAGCAATCTGACAGATCCACCGGGGTTGGTTAGAATGTAGGAGAGGAGCTATGTTTGGGGTGACCAGATGGAGAAGCACCTCCATCACCCCACTTCACTGAGACAGTGCTCAGGACATGGAGGTGAAAGAAACAGAAACCTTTGGAGATTAGAAAGGAGGGAGTTGAGTCAAAACAGAATCCCAGAAAAGCAGAGGAGTACTCTGGAATATATTAAGGGAGGATGGACTTGAAGAGGCAGCTAAGGGCAAATGTGGGGAGAGGGAAGGAGGGAGAGATGGAAGGAGGGGAGAGAGAAAAGAGAGAGAAAAATGTGAAATTGAAAAATGTAAAAGGCCATAATGTTAATTAAGCCAGAAGTAAATGTTAATTAGCTGGAAAAGATAAGGAATGAGGAAGGGGATGGGCAGCTGTTTATTCCCTGGCTCTTGGATGAGGGACATGGGGGCTGAGGGGATACAAGCACCTGAATTCGAGCTCCAGCCTTGGCCTGTGACTTGCTTGGTTGTGTGGCCCAACCTCTTAACAAAGAGGAGGATCTCCTCCAGTGGAATTGTCTTTGGTGCCATACAACAGACCAAAGAAAGCAAGGGATTCTACTAATAGAATCCTTTAAGGCCTCCTTAACGTCTGTCCACCCTATTTCCAAATAATAACAGCCAACACTTATTAAGCACTTCCCACAGTCCATGCTTCCCTGAAGGCTATACTGTAGTGACCTAAGCCTCACAGCTGCAGGATGTGCTAAGTGCTAGTAGTGTTTTCCTATTTTATGGGTGGGAAAAATTAAGTAATTTGTTCACACAGAATGACCACTAACAGCCAGGCCCTGTAGTTTCAGAAAGAATGCAGTGAAGAGAGTTCCAGAGCCCAGCACCACATGCACAAAGCCACAGTCACTGCGGGACCCTGGCAGGTATGACTGTTGGCCCTTGAGGCCAAGCTTCACCACAGTATGTGGGGCCCCGTGAGGATCCTGGAGGGGCCACAGACGCTGGGGACAGAGCCAGAGACAGACAAACCAGGGGAAGGGGCAGAAGCCTGCACACCTGCCGGTCACCAGGAAAGCTAGAGGGTAAGATCTGGCAGGTGGATTTGTGGTCAGGTATGCTAGAGGACTTCCATCAGAGGGGACTCAAAATACCAAGTCTCTTCCTGCATGGAAAACCCACACTGGGCCTCCATGCAAATATTTTCTTTTAGGTGGTTGGAAAGGAATGGAGAGGGGGGATAAAAGGAGAAAACAAGAACCTGGGAATGTTTAGATGTAGCAGCAAAGACCAGAGATTTAGTCAAATAAATCATAAACAAACACTAAGACAAATAAGTAAATCTCTGGATTTATACCAAAATCACAGAATTCAAATCCCCAGGGATGAAAGTGGAGATGCGAGTGTTCAGCACCTACCAAGCTTCGGTTTCCTCATCTTTTCAAAGGAAATATAATTGCGCTAATCCAACCTGCAAGGGTTGTTGTGACCATGCAATGATATATAATCCTTATAAAGGGCTGGCAGCAGGGCCTGGCACAAACTAAATGCTCAATAAATGTTGACCATTTCTGTTACTTTCTTCCTAGACTTTTCTCTGCAAAAGGAGGGTAATAATTATACATATTTTCTCGCCTCAGGATCAACTGGTAAACTAAGGTTCTTCTGTGCACTCCGAAGCTCGCACGCAGACTTTCGAAACCCGCCAGAGTGCCGCAAGTTTAAATTGCAGCAGGAAGGAGAAGAGTGAGAGCAAACTCCCTCCTAACTCAAGCATTTCTTGACTGAAAGGGGCAAGTTTCCCAAGGGAGAACAAGGCCTTCGCAGGAAAGAGCTAGCTTCCTGTCTAAAGACGCGCAGTCTGCCCTGAGGCCTCCAGAGCACGGTGCCCGCCCCGGCCTCCGGCCCTGCTGGCAGATGAACGCCCCTGATGCTGTAGGGCGGGCGAGACAGGCTCAGCGCGCGCAGGGGCTGCGTCGGTCCACCGCATAGGAGAGTCGGCGCCTAGCCTGTGCCCAGCCTGGAAGAGAAAGGCAAGGAGTCTGCGATTTCAGATGAAGGCCACAGCTCCAAGTTTCACTGTTATCAAAGAGAAGACTTCAGACGAGAAAGTTCTCCCATTTAATTTTAGAACTAATACGTTCGCAAGCCTTTTTAATTGCTTGCAAATGCATTTTCTCTGTACGATTATGGAATCCGTGTTGCCTGTCGGCTACAAGGCTAAGGCGGAATCCAGATCCACGTTAGGCTTTTGACAAACAGCCTAGAGGGCGGGGTAGGGTCGTGAAGGAGGAGGTTTTAAAGAGAGAGAGAGAGAAAGAAAAAGGAGTTTAAAAAAATCAATGACAAGCCTTAAACTGAAATGACGGGAGAATCTGTGAGAAATGTTAATTTCCATAAACATCCTAAAGGTCTTTTTTAAAAAAGGTCTGCTTTTTCCCATTTGCGTTTTAAGCAATGTGGCCCTTCTGTTGTTGAAGGGAGGATGGGGATGGAGGTGTGGAATACCAAGAGGAAGTAGAAGCGTATCAGATCAAATTCTGGATTTGATACATGGAAAAGGGAAAGGAGGAACCTTGTCCGTGAGACCCAGAGTCAAAATCACTGTTATCAAAGAGAAGACTTCAGACGAGAAAGTTCTCCCATTTAATTTTAGAACTAATACGTTCGCAAGCCTTTTTAATTGCTTGCAAATGCATTTTCTCTGTACGATTATGGAATCCGTGTTGCCTGTCGGCTACAAGGCTAAGGCGGAATCCAGATCCACGTTAGGCTTTTGACAAACAGCCTAGAGGGCGGGGTAGGGTCGTGAAGGAGGAGGTTTTAAAGAGAGAGAGAGAGAAAGAAAAAGGAGTTTAAAAAAATCAATGACAAGCCTTAAACTGAAATGACGGGAGAATCTGTGAGAAATGTTAATTTCCATAAACATCCTAAAGGTCTTTTTTAAAAAAGGTCTGCTTTTTCCCATTTTCGTTTTAAGCAATGTGGCCCTTCTGTTGTTGAAGGGAGGATGGGGATGGAGGTGTGGAATACCAAGAGGAAGTAGAAGCGTATCAGATCAAATTCTGGATTTGATACATGGAAAAGGGAAAGGAGGAACCTTGTCCGTGAGACCCAGAGTCAAAAATCAGCAAAGGTCAGAATTCATGGTAGGGGAAGGGGTCTGACCTCACACACCTGCGCGTGAGCATTCCCGTTATCCTGCCCTTTCTCTGCAACTATTCCGGCCCATGTAACTGGGTCGAGTTTTAAATTCTTGGCTCCTGCCCAGAATTGCCCTGGTGTCTGGAGCGGTTTTCTGTCTCTACCTCGCCTAATGAGGGAAACGAATGAATCAGCAGCTAGGGTGCCGCGTGGTAAGCGCAATGTTTTTGCCTTTCAACACCTCAAAGATTGTCCTCATCCACCCACAGCAGCAGTGACTGTGAGAGGTTAGAAAGTTAACAAGAATCACATCATATGGCATCCTTGGGCAGGAAGGTGGCTTATTAAAACCCAGAATGACTGTGAAACTCTGACCTCCCTGGGAGAGGGCCTTAAAAACTCTCTCTGTGGTTGGCCCTTGGAAATGGGAGGCTGAGGGCCTCTGGGAAGGCTGTGCAGGTGGAGACACTCAGAAAGCCAAAGATTCTCAAAGTGGAGCAAGGGGGCCTGCAGGAAAGTGGAGCAAGCACATCCATAGATAGGACATAGAAGTCCTCTGGCTGCTCTGGATGCACTGAAGGCGCCTCTGCTCTTTATGTTCATCCAACATAGGGAGTGAAAGAAGAGACTGGAAGCTGTCAGTAGAGGTACTGAAGTTCACCTCCAGTATGGTTTTGTGGAATCAGCCTTGCCTACTATATCGACTCCTCAGTGCTCCATTGTTTTCCTATACAAGAACCCTTTTAAAGCCAGGGTCTTTGTGTCTATAGAAATTCCTGTTGTGCAAATTCCTATCTGTGTTACAGAGCTATATGTCCCACTAGAGTGGCACTCACTAAGTTTCAAACTTAGAAAAAGTACATATGTGCTTACTTAAGCCTTAGCTCAATGGATTCAATCTCATCTCTACCTTACTCTGAAAGAGAAGGAAAGAAGGGACGGAGGAAGGACAGAAGGGAGAGGGAATAAAATGAGGAAGGAAGGAAGCAAGAAAAGAAGGAGAAAGGGCAAGAGGAAGATGCTCTGGTTGATTTCTGTGCATACATATGTGTATATCCAGGGAAATACTTCTTCTTTGGAAATGATCGAATACTTGTTATCATTACCCCACTTTGCTAAGTATTATACCAGCAGTTTTGCGGGATAAGTCCATTCAGGCAACAAGAAAACACAATCAATTTGCAGGAGCAAAGGAAACTCTAAGTAGGAACAAAAAAAAGTAAAGAATGATATGTTTAAAGCTAAGGATAGGCATGTGTTGGCTGCTAATTGGTCAACCTGGTAGCTGGCAGGTTATAGATGTTTGAAGTTGGGTGAAAACTGGAGTGACTTGCGTGACACTGGCCTAGTAACTCAGGAAAGGACGTGGCAACTCCTTCCAGTTTGGGATGCCAACCAAGACAGTAACAAAATGTACAAAGATGTTTTTGCAGATTCTTAAAGCTACTGTAATAGGTCTATCTCACCTAGAATATGGAGCATAGAAACAGAAGGAAGAACAGGAGCACCGGATGTTCAGGGAGACCCTCTCTTGCTTCTAGGGAGTCTGGATGGGTGTGTGATATGCCTTGTAGGAGTGAGCAGTGCGCTGAGGCTCGAATGTGCAGTGCAGGGTCACAGATGGAGGAGATCCCAAATGATAGTCACCACGCTGCCGAAGACTGTGACCAGTTAATTCAGTGACACCACCCACTGGAGAATGTGTGGCTAGTCACTCTCCAGGAAAGGGGGAAAACAGAGAAGGGGGAATTAACTTTGCTGAAAAGCCCAGATTCTGGGGTCAGTCAAAATGGTACTTAGTAATTGCTCAATGCCTCTTATTAATTGGGTAAGAGAAGGAGGGGGTCTAACAGAAACACATCCCATGTACGTGAGCACATCACACACACACAGGCACCAAACACACCACACACTTGCCTCAGTGAAAAGAAGAGCACCCAACAACCCCAGAGCAGATGGAAGGGAGCCCTGAGGCTGGCCAGTATGTGCATGTGGCAGGGACCATTTTCCCAACTTCTTTCAGGCAGAAACAGGTCTTATTCATTTTTTTCAAATTGGAATAAGGCGGACAGGAGCAGCTGGCCAACTTAAGTTTCCCTATGTTCAGATGCTGATGTGGAAACTGGGACATAGGGGAGAGAGAAAAAAATTTCCAAAAGAGGGCCCTAGCAATGGAGATTCTGAAGCTAAAAGAGAAACACGTTATCCCTCCTGCTTCAGCCCCCATAAGTTTTTTCTCATTCTCCATGGGATTTAGTTTGCTCCAAGAACGCAGGGGTTTAAGAAGCACAGTGATACACTGGGATCCCTTTGTCTGGATACCTAAAATTCACTTGGAAAAGTGTAGTGTCTATCAGGGATGAAGTGGGGAGGTACAACTGGCAGCTGTTTGTTGACCTTCTGAAGTATTTAGCTAGGCTAGGGTAGGGGAGTGGAGTTCATTCCCTGAAATGTACTCAGCTTGAGGCCAGAGCTCACTCACTCCAGAGTGTTATAAAGCTACTTCTTCTGAGCATGAAGAGGAGAGGGGAGTAGTGGAGTGCCGGGGTGGGGGTGGGGGG
>NW_006159732.1:7170316-7174064 GCF_000334495.1 Tupaia belangeri chinensis
GGTGGGGGGAGGGGGTGGCTCTTCGGGATAGGAACAAACACGTGGACCACTGGGACAGCAGGCGGAGCAGGCAGCTCACGGTCTTGAGCCTCCTGGTTGTTCCCTGGGGAGAGGGTTTTGCGTCTGTTGCTTGAACTTAATCTGGGAAGAGAAGGTTCCTTCCCTTCAATGAAGATGTAGCTGACAGAAGCGTTGGAGAGGAAGTCACAGCTTGTCTGCCAAGGGGCCATCCTTTCCCACTAGAGTTGGGACTGAATAGCCAACATCATCCACCAGGGAAACTGTGTCTGACCAATTCCCAAGATATACCTGCCATCCCACTTATTCTTCTAGGCAAAGCTTTGAACTTTTTCAGGGGCGGGAGGGAGTGTCTGGGGTAAGGTTGTGGGAGTAGGCCCTAGCCCCACAGATAATGAGATGATTTCTTTCCTCTGTAGGTAAGGTGTGGAGGCCAGGCTCAGACTTGGCAAACAAAGACTGTGCTGCAAACATTTGGGGATTCAGTCCCTCAGTGCCAAAGCACTCATCTGACCCCTCCTACTAAAGATCAAGTTGGACGTTTTTCCTATTCATCTTCATTGGGCTCTCAGTTTCCTGACTTCATTAGACCAAAATATGGAATTTTAAGAAGGGGGAGGGGGTGGCACAGGCGCATCTTGAAATAGGGAGCAAATGTTCACTGCTGACCCCTGTGCTGGGCTGAAGCATCGTGGATCTCCATTTCAGACAATGCATTTCAATTCTTGTCGTGTGCCTTTGTCCATTTGTATAAAGCAGAGAGCGCTGAGTGACAGCCCCAGTTAGCCTGCATGAGCAGATCCTAATAAACTCTCCTAAACCCTGGCCTAAAAAAAAAAAAAAAAAGCCACATGCCTGTTTGCCTGCGGCTTATTATTAAGACACCTTCTCAGCTTAAACACTTAAAAGTGAACCAAATGAAATGGCAATTAAGACTGAATTACCCCTTCTATCTCTAAGATGAGTCTGTGGGGCCAGCCAGTTCTTATGAAATAGACAGGGTTGGAGATTGGACTTACAAAACCTCAGTATTGTGGGCTTGTAGCCACCACCACCCCCTCTGGGCAGGTAGAGAAGGCTGAATTTTGAACGAAGTAAGCTCAAAAAACTGTTCGAAAGTCAAGGAATCCACGAAGAAATGGAGATAGGTGTGCACTGCCTCCTTCATGCGGTTCTTTGTAAAATACACCTTCCAAACAGTTAAGGGTTATTTCGGGGGTAATGATGTTCAAACACCTGGTGCCACTGCTAAATAGTCTACACCTCCACCCACACCCCCACCCCGACCTGCAGTTTCTGAAAGGGATGAAGAAAAACACAAAAGAGGGGGAAAATGGGTTGGGTTGAGGAGGGAAAGACAACATTTTACCTAAATGTAGAAATACATTGCCAGTTATACCATTTCTTTATGGTGGAAACTTGGGACTGTCCATCACATTATTTCTTTTAAAAGATGCTAAAAAGTGTAAGTCGCTGCATGATATTGCCTTTCAGAAAGGGGGAAAGAACCCCAATTTGATGTAAATATGAAATGAGCAGTATTGTTCCCACTTGGGCAAAAGCAAAAGCAGACACCCAAATCTGGGCAAAATTGATTCGGGTGCTTGTTGGAAAAAGCAGCTTTCAGCATCCAGGGAGTGGAACCAATAGGAATGAACACTTACCCATGTAAAAGGAAGCTTTAATTAATATATATTTCTACCTCTAATATACACATATTGGGGCTAGACCTCTATCTTCACAATAAAATGTGTTCAAATGCTCTCCGCAGAGATGAGTCCCCACCTCAGTCGGTATAGAAAAGCACGATAAAGGTTGGAAAAAATGGATAAAAATGTTGAAAGAACCTCCAGTTCCTTATTAGGCGAAGATACAATATTTATTCCTTGTCTCCTGGGATAAATCTCTTCTGCCTATTGTCCTCCCAGTTCTCAGTGCTGATGCTTAATTTTCAAAACTTCTATATTACCAAGGGACCTACGACATCAGCCAAAGAAATACTCAGCAAGTACAAAATCTGTTCCAGGGAGCTGCTTTTGTGCAGAGGGAAAATTTTGTTCCTACAGGTTTTTAAGTGGGTACGAGGCAAGGAGCTATCTGATCCGGGCAAAACCATTACAATTTAGATCTCTATCTATAGAACATTTTTTTTTCCTTAAAAAAAATTGGAAAATACAAGAAGTTTGGATTTTTTTCCCGATTCTTTTTTTGGAGGGGGAAATTGCATCGTAAGCTTTCGGAGAAACCCAACATGTCAACTACCTTTCCGGGACTAGTCCACGATGCCGAGGTATTATTACTTTTTTTTTTATCTTGAGCGCGCGTGTGTGTGGTGGCGGCGGCGGTGGTGGCGGCGGCGGTGGCAGCTTCCCCTGTCTCTAATCTATATTGGACCGTTGCGTTTAATTATAATCTGGCTTTCGGGGGAAGTTAAGGAAGGAAAGGGGAGAAAGTTCGTTATGACATCTGTCGCCAGGAAGGGCAACTCTGCCACGTTAGGAAACATTTGCCGTAATGAGGGGGAAAACATAATCCTAATAATAAAGAAGGGGGGTGAGGAGAAAGAGACAGAGACGGGAAAAGATTCTCCAAACGGCAGAGAAAAGGGGCTGATGGGGGGCGGTAGGTGGACAAGGGGGTGGAGAACAACGCACCCCTTTTGGAATGGGCTTATTCAAGGAAAAAGAAACAGAAAAGGGGGGTCGGATTCCCTCCCCCAGAGTGATGAAGTTGAACGATTTGCACAAACTGGATTTTTTAAAAATATGTGGACAATGATTTTGAGCAGCTCGGGCGGAACAGGTCGGCCAGGACCGGCGCGGAATCTCAATGTTGGGATCTGTTTGGAGTGGCGAGGCGCGGGCCAGCGCGCTCCGCGTGTGGACTCCGCTTGTACTCCCCGCGGCCCCGGAGTCAGTTGCAAACCCAGCTTCCAACGCCCAGTTCCCTGCACAAGTTGGGCAGGGGCTGTGAGTGTGTGTGTGAGAGTGTGTGTGTGCGCGCGCGTGTGTGCGTGTGTGGTGTCACCCGCACCTATATAGGGTGGGGGATTTTTTTCCCTCTCTCTCGACTGTGAGGACGAGGCCGCCCACCCCCAGTTCGCTCAGGCTCTCTGGCAAAGGAGCTGAGTCTCCTTGGAGAGCCAGAGAAAGCTCCTGGCTCTGGGAGAGCGGCGCCTTGGTTGCAAAATGACAAACCTCAAGTTTTTCTGCTCTCCCTTTTCCCCCTCTTCCTTCCAGATACGTCACGACGGATCAAACAGCTACCGTTTGATGCAGCTTGGCTGTCTGGAGTCCGTAGCCAATTCCACTGTCGCCTATTCCTCCTCCTCTCCTTTAACTTACTCCACCACCGGCACCGAGTTTGCGTCCCCCTACTTCTCCACTAACCACCAGTACACCCCGCTCCACCACCAGTCTTTCCATTACGAGTTTCAGCACAGCCACCCGGCCGTCACCCCCGACGCCTACTCTCTGAACTCGCTCCACCACTCGCAACAGTACTACCAGCAGATCCACCACGGGGAGCCCACCGACTTTATTAACCTGCACAATGCGCGGGCGCTCAAGTCGTCCTGCCTGGACGAACAGAGGCGGGAGCTGGGCTGCCTCGATGCCTACCGCCGCCACGACCTGTCCCTCATGAGCCATGGCTCTCAGTATGGAATGCACCCAGATCAAAGACTCCTGCCAGGGCCCAGCCTGGGGCTGGCCGCCGCCGGAGCAGGCGA
>NW_006159732.1:7174275-7217442 GCF_000334495.1 Tupaia belangeri chinensis
GGCGGGGGCGCTGGTGGCGGCGGCGGTGGCAGCTTCCCCTGTCTCTAATCTATATTGGACCGTTGCGTTTAATTATAATCTGGCTTTCGGGGGAAGTTAAGGAAGGAAAGGGGAGAAAGTTCGTTATGACATCTGTCGCCAGGAAGGGCAACTCTGCCACGTTAGGAAACATTTGCCGTAATGAGGGGGAAAACATAATCCTAATAATAAAGAAGGGGGGTGAGGAGAAAGAGACAGAGACGGGAAAAGATTCTCCAAACGGCAGAGAAAAGGGGCTGATGGGGGGCGGTAGGTGGACAAGGGGGTGGAGAACAACGCACCCCTTTTGGAATGGGCTTATTCAAGGAAAAAGAAACAGAAAAGGGGGGTCGGATTCCCTCCCCCAGAGTGATGAAGTTGAACGATTTGCACAAACTGGATTTTTTAAAAATATGTGGACAATGATTTTGAGCAGCTCGGGCGGAACAGGTCGGCCAGGACCGGCGCGGAATCTCAATGTTGGGATCTGTTTGGAGTGGCGAGGCGCGGGCCAGCGCGCTCCGCGTGTGGACTCCGCTTGTACTCCCCGCGGCCCCGGAGTCAGTTGCAAACCCAGCTTCCAACGCCCAGTTCCCTGCACAAGTTGGGCAGGGGCTGTGAGTGTGTGTGTGAGAGTGTGTGTGTGCGCGCGCGTGTGTGCGTGTGTGGTGTCACCCGCACCTATATAGGGTGGGGGATTTTTTTCCCTCTCTCTCGACTGTGAGGACGAGGCCGCCCACCCCCAGTTCGCCTGTTCGCTCAGGCTCTCTGGCAAAGGCGCTGAGCCCCGGCTGCCGCTCGGCCCAAGCCCTGCGTGCTCGCTCTCCTTGGAGAGCCAGAGAAAGCTCCTGGCTCTGGGAGAGCGGCGCCTTGGTTGCAAAATGACAAACCTCAAGTTTTTCTGCTCTCCCTTTTCCCCCTCTTCCTTCCAGATACGTCACGACGGATCAAACAGCTACCGTTTGATGCAGCTTGGCTGTCTGGAGTCCGTAGCCAATTCCACTGTCGCCTATTCCTCCTCCTCTCCTTTAACTTACTCCACCACCGGCACCGAGTTTGCGTCCCCCTACTTCTCCACTAACCACCAGTACACCCCGCTCCACCATCAGTCTTTCCATTACGAGTTTCAGCACAGCCACCCGGCCGTCACCCCCGACGCCTACTCTCTGAACTCGCTCCACCACTCGCAACAGTACTACCAGCAGATCCACCACGGGGAGCCCACCGACTTTATTAACCTGCACAATGCGCGGGCGCTCAAGTCGTCCTGCCTGGACGAACAGAGGCGGGAGCTGGGCTGCCTCGGTGCCTACCGCCGCCACGACCTGTCCCTCATGAGCCATGGCTCTCAGTATGGAATGCACCCAGATCAAAGACTCCTGCCAGGGCCCAGCCTGGGGCTGGCCGCCGCGGGAGCAGACGACTTGCAGGTAAATAAGCATGCAGCAAATTTGTCTGCGCCCTCCCCTCCTCGCCCTCCCCCTCCCTCTCCATTAATGCTCTGACTGTAAGCTCTCTCTCTCTCTCTCTCTCTCTCTCTCTCTCTCTCTCTCATACACACACACACACACACACACACACACACACACCACTTATGGAAAGTTATCAAAACAATTAGAGGAGGAGTGTGCCCATTCTGTCCCTCTCATTGGATCCAGGCATTTTCACCTGGACGCACCGGCTTTCTGCTAACTGTGGGAGTCCCCAGCCTTCGCTGCGTCTTCTCTGAAGTCTTTAGTGAATCCACACTTCTCAGCCTGAGGGGATGGGGTGGAGGAGATCAAGGAGGCTGGGGGTCCAGACAAATGGACTCAGAGTTAAGACCTGATAAGTTGATGACCAATCGCAACCTCAGCCCCTGCACTTTACACGGTCTACTCACACATCCCAGACGGTTGTCCCAGATTGAGTTTATGGATGAGGCGGGTTTGTTCTCAGGGGATCATTGGAACTCCGAGCTTGAGCAAAAGTTTCACCAATTATACTACATTGCGGAGGCAAGTAAAGAATGACAAATGAATGCCTCAAAAATCACCCTGTGAAAGAAACTGCGCAATGCTCTGCACTGGGCTGTAGGGTTGGATCTCATTGGCACTATCTGATGTGCACTCAAATCCGCAGCCCAGATGGATGGTTCGCAGCTCAATTATTTTTTTCTCTTGAGGCCATTACATTTTACAGAAGATGCAACGCTATACAAACTGAGATGAGGGGGGGGGAAAGGCAAGAGAAAAGAGTGAGAAAGAAGAAATGAAAGATAAAAGGAAGGAAGGGAGGAAGAGAGGAAGGAAGGAAAAAGGGAGGGAAGGAAGAAAGAAAAAAGAGAAAGAAAGAAGGAAAAGGAAGGAAGGCATTCAGATAAGGAGAGAGCCATCGCTCCTACTTTCTTAACATGGTTTCGCACACTTTTGGTCAACAATTGAATTTTAAATCATGTAATACAGTTATGACAGGCATAATTCAAACAAGCCCAGAAATGTCCAGAAAAGGAATCCAGAAGACCCAAATTAGTAGCTTCTTTAGTCGAAAGTGCATCTGTACCTGCGAGGATCTGCTTTTCCATTTTTCACAAAGCTGGCCACATTCTCCACTCTCCACAATGAATGGGGCGATATTTCGAGAGCACACGTTGGAGACGTAAGTGACCCCTTGTTGCGCACAGAAAATCTTTTCCCCTCATTTATCTCTGAGCAAGGGATTATTTTAAAATTAAAGTGAAAGCCCTTACAATTCCAACAAAGAGCCATATCCTCAAGATTGGTGCATGAGAAGAAAGATTTGGCTCCATAAATCTTGACTTTCTACATTTATATTCACAAAATAATTTTATACGCTCAGGGCATTTTTACATTTTTCACAAGGATCCCCTTATGTCTCAGGGGGAAAAAAATCTGCCATTCAATGCTTAGCTCAACTAAAACCTATTTACTCCTTTTAATAGCCGCGCCTGCTGCTGATTTTTTTGTATCTGTACAAATTTTTTTTCTGTGCGAGGCACAAAGCCGGGCATTTTTCAAAAGAGGGGATTAGAACATTTGCAAGCACCAGACAAAGAGGGAATCCCAGGCAAAAAGACACCGTAGTTTATCCAATTTTCGACTTAGTGCCATTCAACTGGTCATTTAGGCAATGTCATCCGACCAAACAACATGTTTTACTTATGGAGGGAAAGTTTGTTAAGTGAACAGACCAAAATTCGTTTCTTCTAAGAAAATAAACATCTTAACAGTGAGCCAGAGAGTGGGAGAGAAAGTGGCTCACTCACTTGAAAAGCTTCAAGGCTCTCTACCTGCTATATTTCAAATATTTTTGAAACCTTTCCATCAGTCCATCTCTGTTTTATATTCTTACTTTCTCTTTTCCCCTTTATTACTCATACTGAAGAAATTTTACTCACACTGAGGAAAACAGTCCAAGATACTAAAGGAAATTGAGTATGATGTATTTTAGAGAGAGATAGAGAGACATACATATATATGTAGATATGTATATATCATACTATATGCACACACACAAAGACACGTACATGAATTTTATAAAGCAAGTTTGTAAATCTGGAAATTTATTTTCTTCCGCCTTTCCTCTTTTTAGTTGGCAGAATGAAAAAGAGTCATAGCTACTTTTGAAATGAGAAATGGGGAGGGAGCGTGTGGGAGAAACCCGTCTCTCTCCTTTTATTTCTTCCTTTTTAAAACATTCATCAGCATATGCCTCATTTCAAATGCAACAAATGTAAATATACTTTTCCCTGCACAGAATTTTAAGTGAAAGTCCAATGGTTTGGAGGGCGGTCTAAGTCTGCCTAACAGATGCAAACAGTCTTGTGGCTTCAGTTCCATCTTTGAGTCCCCTAAAAAGATTTGCTATGGCCAACAAAGGAAACTGTCACACCTTTTCCCATCACCGCTTTAATTTATGCTCAGTCTCCAAGTTTTTTTTTTTCATATTGATTTGATAATCACTTTAAGGCAGAACATTTAAAATAAGAAAGAGCTTGTGAGTAGGTTGAAAAGGGGGGTCTTACAGGCCTGCCTCAATATGGTGAAAATGGGGAGGCGAAAGGGAGCCAGGGCTGTAAAGGTTGTTTTGTAAAGTGGGTTTTTATTATGCACCGACTCTCTCCGCATTTACTTAACTCTTCACGGGCTGTTGGGTAGGTTAACACCCTTCAAGGCCTCTTTCATGTCCAATACCTCGTTTGTTTGTAAAGGAAAATGAGCTTTTAACACATTTTGATTCAGAAATAAAAAAGACAGACACAGAGAGAAATTTTTATTTTTCTTAATCCAAAATTAGCAAACCCATTCCACCTTTCCAGCTCAAATGATTCCTCCATCCACTAGGAGCCTGAAGATCCTCAGTGAGTGAACCTGCAGGTATCTCCTACAACAGGTCCATTTGGGGTAGCATTTTAGGATGTACCTACATTTGGGATAAGACAGAACTCCAGTAAGATATCTTGACTCCTGCATACGAAGTAGCTCCTCTGCCCCCAAAAACCCACAGTCTCATATTTGACACTCTAGGTAAAATCTGCTTCACTAAGAAAATGCTGAGTATGCACTGTCCATTTATGTGCAGTGTGCCTTGATGGGGACTCAAAGGGCTTCTCATTCTCTTATGCCAAGATGAAAGGCTCTCTGGCACTTTGAAGTGTAATATTGTATGGTGATGTAAAATGCATACCTTAAGATTTATACAACTTTTAGATTGTGGTTTTTCTCACTATTTTTTCTTAAACTTGTATTTGTTTGCAAGCTTGCTCCAGTCCAGTGGTTGCTTTTAAACGCCTACTGAGATGGGGGTTCAGGAATGGCCAGTCTAAAAGACTTTGCCCACGTGACCATACCTATCAATATTTATTTCAGTAATATTATCATCTCTTTTTATTTTGTTAAGGGCTCGGTGGAAGCTCAGTGTGGGCTTGTTCTCAATGGCCAAGGTGGAGTAATAAGAAGAGGTAAGTAACACTATGTTAACCTTAAACAGCATTCTCTTATCATTTACTTTGCTTTGAAGATCTGGTGGTTCTTTTAAACATCAGATTCCTTGTCTGGTGATTAAGAAAACAATCACTCTTACTCAGTATTCTAGTCCCTTACAGGCACACCTAAATTTAGAAGCATCCTTTTTTCCTTTGAGGCTTTAATGCAGGTGGTACCCAAAAGTCCTGTGACAGGAGATATTTGCTGCTTCTCAAAGAAGTGACAGAATCAAAGTACAGGCAAAAAATAATAGTAAAAAAAAATTTAAAATAAGAAGAAAAAAAGAAAGGAAAAGAATTCTCACACCCTCTTCCTTCAACACCAATACCACATCCTCGAGCAGAATTTCTGGTCTCTTTTAGCCCTAAATGTGCCAGCCACAGCCTGGGCATTGGAGGTGATGGTGTTAGCTTGAGGCTTTGAGGGATTTTGTGAAAGGCTAGATCATTGAGGCTTTAGTGGAGGCTAATGAAACACCAATATTGTAACTGCCCTTATTTTGTAAGTGTCCAGGACATTTCTTTCTTTAAAGGAGGGTGGGAGGAGGAGGTGGTGTTAACTGTACCGGATAAAGCTTTCTTGTTCCCATCTGTTGAGGAAAACATCTGAATCCAGAGTTACCCATGGAATTGGAAAGTGGGGGGAATGCAAGAAGAGAGGAGAGAGCTGTTGCTTTCAGCTCAGGCACTAAAGGGGGCTGTGTATCAGATGTTCCATTTTGACAAAAGGTTTTGAACTATGACATTCTCAGGGCCTCAAGGCAGTGCAGATTTTGCTGGCTTTCCCACTTAACTGTACCCAGAGCCTCTGAAGTTTATTTTCCTAGCAAGCTGAGTAACCCGAGGAGCACACAAGGCAAGAGGGACCAGCTGTTATTCCAACTTCATACGAATTAATAAGATATGGCCTATTCACCAACACTAATTCCTGCTCCAGGGCCACAGTTGTCTTTAGTAACTAAACAACTAAAACCAGAGTTACTTATGATGGTAGCAAATAAAAGTCCTTCGGTCTCTCCATCCATTTTAAAGCTTCTTGAAAAATTTGCTTTTCTGGAAAGAGAAAGAAACTGGTATGAAGCAGAAAATTCTCTATTTCATATTTAAAATGCAGATTTTGCAACCTAAAGTCCAATGTGAAACTTGATTTAAATTATGGGAGAAAAAAACTAAAGGGTGCTATCTTTTTGGATCTTCGCTGTTGTAGTGGATACTTGGAGTATTTAATAAATTCTAAATAGGTATTCAACTCTGATATTTCATCCTATGGAGATTTAAAAATCATTTTAGAAACTATTGATATTGCTTCACAAATCTTTAAATGAGCAGTAGTTACCTGCCATCCAGGACAGCACAAAGCGATATTGAGACGACATAAAATAGGACGAAGACTGGTGAAAACGCCAATGAAATAAACATATTGTTTCAGGGGGAGTTAAAAAGAAAAAAGAAAAAAGGCACAGTGTAAAGGGCGCCAGGTGAGACGTGCTTATCTGGCTTTGTTGGGGTTGGTAAAACTGAAGGTGAGGCCGAGCACTTCAGGCGCACTGAGATGTCCGTGGTGCTGAAGGACAGCGCCACTAATTAGCGACTGGAGCCCGCTCCTCCCAGAGCACCGCTCGCGCTACTGCGGTTTCTGCATTCATTTCCGCGCTTGCTCCAAGCTCATCTTTTCAAAAGCTTGGAAATTACATCCGATTGTATAATAGTTAACAGAGAGTGGTTATTATTGGGCCGAGGGTGGGAGCGGGAGAGGAGGCGACTGTGGAATCAGGTAAATTCCGAGGAGAGGCTTAAGGGACACTTCTTTATTCCTCACCATTCTCCCAAGAAGGCCTGGACTCTTAAGTATCTTCAAGTGCAAACTGTGGAATTATGTTTTTAGAGGCATAGAAACGTTCCTTCCTTCGTTGGTGTTTTCATTGTTCTTGTAGAATTCCATACCTATTCGTTTCACCTAAAATTGGTCACTGAATCTGTTTTAACCCAAATATTGATGTTGTAGGAATCAGGTAGTTTTAAAGAGAAAAGGAGATGCAAATTGGAGTTTACATCTGCATTGTTTGACTAAACCCTAATTCCTCCACTTTGAAGGAATTCAGAGTTTAACTGTTGAGTTTATTTTATTTCCATGTGTTTAAAGAAAGGCCAATTAACCTGGTTGCATCCCAGAGAGGAGGGTGTATATCTGTTTACCTCTGCAACGATCCATGTGACAATTTACAAATAGACAGCAAAGAAGCCTTACTAAAGGCGGGTGGGTGTATATTCTGCTAGAACTCGCTCCACCTCTCATCTCAGGACTCCCCCTTTTTGAAGAAATGCTAAGAAATCTCTCTCTATATATATTGTCATAATACTGCACAAGACTTCTAATTCCTAATACCCGTTGCCCAGCTACCTGTGTTCATCAAAAATTAGAACATTAACTCGGGTGCTGTCATACTACCATCTCTCATATAACCCAATGTTTTTGGACACTTTAAATGAGAATGTCTATTTCTTTTCCACTCTAGTCTTCACAGATGACCCACCACATGAAACACAATTTCTTGAAAGCACAACTTTTCTGAATTGTCTCTCTTCCGCTCAGTTCCTGGATAAATTCACATTTCTGATGATTCCCAGAATTTACTGTAGGAAGAAAAAAAAAATAGATTTCACCTCCAAAGAGCCCTAACTGTTCTTCTTGAAGAAAGATCCATGCCAGTGTACCCTACATGCATTCATTAAAGAGAGGCTGTCCAGATTTGCAGTGATGTGGAGGAATCGAGGGGTCCCCATTATTCTTTAAATCTAGCCACTTCTACTTGTAAAGACCAAAATAGGATTTTCCGGATTCACTTTGTTAAGTGGTAATTACTTTGCTTTTGCCTGTAATGAAGGCCTGATAGCCAAAGACTGTGTGGAAGAGGGGGCTGTGCTGAGGTAATTACCACCTAGATAAAATATTTGCCACCGCCTCGGAGTGCAGCTCCCCGCGCGCTCACTCTCGGTTAATGGTGTGCGCGATTTTGCCCGCAGCTCCGCCACTCCAACTATCAGAACCAATAATCTTTACTTTACCCTGTGCTCGAGTATCGATAGCTTCTTTCGCCTCAGGCATTGGCTTTGATATGTTAATATTTCTGAGTAGCAAATTCTGCAGAGATCATATTAATGTTGTACGTACAGAGTGGAGCTTTGCCTTCGTTGAATATTCAGATACTGGGTTTCAAAAGGCATCTCTTGAAGAAATGAGACTTCTATTTACAGGAGTCGTCTGTGTTTTTAATCATTAAAAAAAAAAAAAGGAAAGAAAGAAAGAAAGAAAGGAAAACCCACTCTTCTTTTCCCGGTGAATCTTCTGAGGCTCCCTCATGGCCCCCTCCCCTTTGTCAGACGCCTGTCCCTTTCATTTCTCGCTCTGAGTATTTAATAATATGTGAACAGTGTTGATGATGACGACGACGATGTTTTTTTAAATTTTAAAAAAAAAAAAAAGGAAAGAAAGAAAGAAAGAAAGGAAAACCCACTCTTCTTTTCCCGGTGAATCTTCTGAGGCTCCCTCATGGCCCCCTCCCCTTTGTCAGACGCCTGTCCCTTTCATTTCTCGCTCTGAGTATTTAATAATATGTGAACAGTGTTGATGATGACGACGACGATGATGATGAAGCTAATAATGAATGGATCCAGATTGGAATCGTAGAGTAGGGGTTCAAATGGGTAGGGGGCCTCCAGAGTAGGATGGAGATAAAACGAGAATATCTAGCCTTTCCATATGTGGGTGGAAAGTGACATTTTGGCCCTGATCTCTTTTGTGAAATCGGGATGGCAAACTAAAAAAAAAAAGGGGGGGGATTAAAAAAAAGTGAAAAGGGGAAGCGCCCTTGTTTCGCTTTGTGATCATTCTGCCTTGCAGCCCCAGGCTAATTTCAGAAGCTTAAATACCACCGTAGCCTCTGGGCCACGCGGAGAGGGAGCGGACCGGCCACGGGCAGGCAGGACCGCTTTCCCGATTGCCCGTGGCTACACAAAATACAAACTACTTTGAATCAAAACATTTTGGGGGAATTAATATGATCTGAACTCTGCACGTTTTACGAGAGCTGGAGTTTGTCAGATCGCTTAGAGGTGACTGGCACGCCAAGGCGTAGGCATTTACACTGCGGTACAAACATTGTCAGATCTGATTTAATTTTTTTAAAATGCCTTCTTGAGACGGAGCTTTAGCTTTAATCGCCCAGTCTGCCAGTAACAGGGCGGATGGACCTGACCGCGTTTCCCTTTCGCTATGCTCATAGCGGCTCGCAGTTTGCCAGGCAGGAGGATGCGCCTTCCTCCGTGGCTTCCGTTTTAGCTAGGGCCCAGCGTTTTGGAATTCCGCTTAGACAGTGCCATGGGCTCCTTCAGCGACTCCTCGAAGGAGTGAGATTACGGGAGGGCTTCGCAGGAGGACGGGAAACCCTGTTTTTCATCCTTTGTCAGGCGCTGCCGGAATCTCACTCTACTCAAACTCGCCCAAATTCGTTTCTGTGTCTTATCCTGTAGGGGTGAAACAGAGCCAGAGATACACCTGGAACTTTGTTTGCCTCTTTAGTTCCCAAATGCAGATGTTGCAGGTTTGATATTAAATCTCCTTCATATGAAGCCTAAAACTCGTGTCTCACAGGAGCTAGAGGCAAGTGTTGGAAATATTTTTTGGAGAAGTGAGGGTAGCTGCTTTCCCATAGCGTCCTGCGTCTAGTTCAGTTTCTTCACTGTTTGGAACAGAAGCGGACTCGCTCTCTGCACCGGGGAGGGGA
Organism: Tupaia belangeri chinensis; assembly: GCF_000334495.1. NCBI lineage: Eukaryota > Metazoa > Chordata > Mammalia > Scandentia > Tupaiidae > Tupaia > Tupaia belangeri. Next base: position 7,184,062 of record NW_006159732.1, read on the forward strand.
AACAAGCCAGCTCACACAAGGTGACGCATCCCCCCGCCGCTTTACCCCAGCCTGCCTCCCAGTGCAGTCTTCCCGTTCTTTTGTTCTATCTGGAATCTGCACCGGGAGGAGCGCCTTCAGCCCTGGTAATCCAGTTATACCTGTAATGGTTTATGCTTCTCCCAAAAAGCACAATTCGCTGCTGACACATCATCAAAGGCCTACTCGATTGCAATTAAGCCCCCAGCCCTTAGCCGTTTGATTACCATTAATATCTACTGCCGTGGGGGAGGGGATAGCCGGGGAGGGGGTGGAGGATTGGGAAGGGAGAGAGGCTAGAGAGGAAGCAGGGGAAAATGATCCTGCCCCACCCAGCTCACCAGCGCACCTCGAAGAGTTGTAACCGCAGAACAAACAGGGACAGGAAACTCTTGTAATCGCTTACACATTTTTAATGTGTCAGAAAAAACAAGCGATCACTGGAGATGAAGAAGGGGAGAAAAAAAATCCCTGCCGTTTGTATTTCTTTCATTTGAATTGTAAACATCTGTTTGGCTGTAAGGCGAACAGAACATTTATTTTGCTCTCAAGATTTGGTCTAATTATGTCAACACCGACGCGGCAACGAGTGGGGCGGTGCTGCTGCTTGGAGAGGCTGAGCGCACGGGCCCTAAGCCCGGAAGCCAGCCAGGAACTGTTGATCGCACCTGGAGCGCACGAGGCCTCTTGTCACTGCTAGGTGTGTATTTAGAGGAGGCAGACAGAGGCGTGTGGCTCAGGGGCAGCCTTACGGGAAGCCCGGGAAGGGTAGCTCCTAGGAGACTTTAGCGGCTGTTTCCTTTGCCCTAATTGCCTGGCATGAGAAGAGGAAAGCGCACCCAGGCTTTGGCCCTTGGCTCTCCATTTCCAGACGTAAAGCAAAGGGTGAGTGGGAGTCTGTCCAGCTTCACAGCTCGAGCCCTGTGTTGGTAGCTGCTCAACACAACGGCGGTGTTGGGTGGCCTTTACTTGGGTTTCTGAGCACGCGCTCCTCCATTTCTCGTGACACTTCCTCACAGCTTAGGGAGATAAGTAGGTCAGGGGTGAATATTCCCTTTCTTCAAATGGACAGACTGATGAACAGTTCCTGGCCAAGGTCACAGGGATCGCTCATTGGCTAGCGCTACTTGTAGCTCAGTCCTCCTTCCATCACTCCACATGATCCCAGTCCATAAACACAGGGCCAGTAGTCTCCAGCTATGACAAGAATAGTGCATTCCCAACTGGTGCATCTTCAAGGCTGGGCGGGATCTAACAAATTGCACCTTTGTCCCTCGTTTTGTTACACTCACTGTAAGGCTTTGGCTAGCAGATTCTTGTACCTGTAGCAAAGTTATTCACTTTGCAAAAGCTATGCCCTAGACAGGTTACTTTGAGTAGAAGGTCCCTGATTTCCTATACAATTACCATAGCTACCCATCAGAGTTTACAGTATCTCTGGAAATAGGAAGCCCTACTTCCAATTTTCAAATTTAGAAATGGAGTACTGCATCAGAAATGTGTATCACACTATTTCAATAAGAGCTGGCATGCAACATGGGCACCATGTTGAATTTCAGCTTTTAATTCCTGGGAGGACTTACTGTAAATAGACTGGTGTGGTCCACTGTTTTATGACTTTCCTTCTTTGAGACCTCCTCATTGTCATCTGTAGTCTGGGTGCCCTTAAATAAGTCCCACCACCTCATTGCCTTCATTTCAAATGCAAAACCGTGATTGTATTGACATTATTTTTTCTTCCTTCCTAAAAAAGAAAGAAAAGTCACTAAGAAGAAAGATATCAGGTTCCCCATGTTGCTGTAAACTCCACAAGTTGCCAAATCTTTAGCCAGGACAAGAGAGTTCCCCAAGGCTGCAGCAATGCCAAGTATCAAAGCAACAGAAATTCCCTTTAAAGATGCTGTGACATAAAAAATAAAAGACTCTAGAGTTGATGGCTAATCCTGAATACAAAATAAATCCTTCAGGCAATTTGTGTGTGCATAAAGCATACCCTTAATATGCAGTCTCTGTAACTTACCTAATAAATGCCTAGCTGAGCATAAGCCAAAAGCTCAACCTGGATGTAGGAGAGAAAGACTCAGGACTCAAGGATACAGTAGGCACATGGCTGGGTAGCAGACTCAATAGCTTCCCTGGGAGCAGGTGGTTTTCAGCACATGGGGCTAGCTTTGCCAAAACGGGACAGTTTTCCAATAGGGGAGAACCTGATTTAACTCCTTTTTCCACAAGAATGATCATCTTCTGCATCTCTCTAAATTAGGTTTCCAACCCACTGACGAGCATTAAAGATAGGAAAGTTGAAATTGTGCACTTCTGTTCCCTAAGCTGCCAGAAAAGTAATGTATACATATACTCAGCTAACCCCTAGCCCCTTCCTCACAATAAACTTGAGATTGATTGAGTGAGATTCCTTGTGTCTTCAATTGTATACTGGCTAGTGAGCAAGAGAGACAGTTTAAGTAAGAATATAAATTCATGTATGATGTATAGTGACTGTTGATAAAGACCCATTTTGGGGAGAAGGATATGTGAATTTTGGATATAGATGCTGATTTGTGTGTGTGTTTAATAGTTTTGGCTCAGACTCATCTAGATCCTTAAGAAATCAGGGTCATGAGTCTCACAGTGTGACTCTAAAATGCAGGTTTATTGATATTTACTTTGCTTTACTATTCATCTTAAATTCTTAGGAATCACTTAGGAGTTTATTTTTAAGATGATTTTTTGTACCTGTAGGTACAAAGTGAAAGCATTAATAAAAGTGAAATGGAAAGATCAAGTTCAGAAATCTGGGTAAACATTTTTTGTTTTATGTTTTGGTTTAAAACTCTCTGGCGGGACCAGCAGTTGACGTAATGGCTATGTCACTGGACTCCCATGTAGTTGACCGCGGTTCAAGTCCCAGACCTGGTGGCTTAAACTCACGCCAGGCACGTGTACATGCATGCCCAAGATCCCAAGAGGAGAATGGAGGAGAAGGGATTGCGGTGTGGCCAACTCCCCTGGGGGGTGATTTCTTGCTTCTGTCTTTGTCTCTCTCTGTCTTTCTGGCAGTTACACAGGACTCAACCTCCAGCCTGGAGAAAGTTGGCTGGCCAGACAGTCTCACTACCCTCTGTACTCTTTTGTTTATTTCCTAATGGGGAGTTCAGAGGCATTCAAGGTGATCGATGGCCTCAAACTGCTTGCAGAGAATGACATTGTTCTCCCACACTTTCTGGGGAATCTTGGATGACGTAAGGCCAGAAGGAATTCCAGAAATTATAGCAGTAGAAACATTTGAAAAGCAGGGCATATTTAGTCTGTTGTCTCCCACCAGATCCTGGATATCTTCCTATTTTTAAATGTCCTCTCAGATAATTTCTTATTGAAGGCAACTAAACGGTGTTTGTAGCTCTTTTTATCTTAGATTTTTTTTTTTTTTTTTTTTGCTATAGGACATGCACACTCACCAGAGAAACAGAGAGAGATAGAGAGGTAGAGAGACAGCAGGACATCACTCCCCCCCCTCCCCCCCGCCCACCAGGGGGATGGCCACACATCTCTTCCATCCTGCTCTCAGGATCTTGGGTACAGATGCACAACGCTCCTGGCATGAGTCCAGTGACATAACTGCTATGCCATTTACTGGCCCCTGTTTGTAGCATTTTTATCATTTTATCATATGGTAGATTCCATCCATTCACTACACTTTTCTAACTGAATTGTTCTACATGCAAGTACATGTCTTTAATGTTTTCTGTCTTTTGTACTGTTCCCATAAGTTTGCAATTAAAATATATTAAATTAAAGAAAAAAAAATTGTCCTCTCAGTTTCCTTAGTTAAACAATGCAATCCAAATGCCTGAGACCTTCAGTGTTATCTCTGTGCTGTTTAGGTAAAGGAGGATAGAAACTACCTGAGAGGCAGGTGGTGAGTCCTAGTCCAGTTTTTCTCAAACTTTAATGAGCACACAGCTCACCTGGGGGTACTATTAAGATGTTAATTCTGACTCAGAAAGTCTGGGGGGTCAGACCTGAGATTTTGCACTTTTAATAAGCTCCTAGGAGATGCCAGTGTTGCTGTTGAAGATCACACTTTGAGTAAAGAAATTTTGGACAAAACTCTTTTGCCCATTTTCTTTCTCTACCTTATGTTTTTTTCTTTCTCCTCATAGAACTTGGCCCTTTTCTGCAGGTTGGTCTTAAGAGTGCCTCTAACTGAAGAAATCAAATGCATATTCAGAAAAACCAACTTTCAATTTTCTGCTCAACTTTAAAATCTCTGCCCTCAGATTACTCAGTGCATGAGAAGGCAGCCTTGACTGGCAGGACCATATAGTCATCATGCTAGCAGGGTGGACACTGGTGCAGGATTTTTGCACTGGGGGAGGAACTGGACAGCAGGAAACTCTCCTCAGCAACGATCATCCCTGGGCCCTCAAGTCTACTTCAGTCAATGGTAGCTGCCTAAGGTCAGGGAATTTATTCAGGTGTTTCCAGAGGATATTGAAACTCAAAGGACTTTCTGAACCTCAGAAACAGAAAGTTTCTGTTTTAGGGACCAGCAGATGGTGTAATGATTACGTTCTTGGACTCCCAGATAGTTGACTGCAGTTCAAGTCCTGGACACACGGTGGTTTGAAACTCGTGCTGGGCATGTGTGTGTGTATACTCAAGATACTCAGAGGAGGATGGAGGAGAAGGGATTGTGGCATGGCCATCCCTCCTGGGGGTGGGGGTAATTTCTCACTTTCTGTCTCTTTGTCTCTCTCTGTCTCTCCAGCAAAGGCACGTGCCTTATAACAAAAAACTCTCTCTAAAAAAAAATTAAAAAATAAAAAAAGAGGAAGAAAAAGAAAATTTCTGTGTCAGAAACCCAGCATGGCAAAATTGCTTTGGTTGTTTTGCTATTAATAGCTATCTTTGCTTTGTTCCCCAATAATAATAATGATGATAACAAAACAATCACAGAAATGGCAGTTAATATTTAATTAGTGTTACTTCATTCTAGGTCTTGTGCTATATTAGCTTCAGTGTTGGCACTGAAGAGTGGCACAATAAAAGGATTGGACCTATCATCACCTGTATGAAATGGAAAATTCTAACAATGGTTCTAACAATGGAAAACAGTTTTTAGTGATGCCTGAGGACTGGGTGACTGTGGTGTTTACAGCTGAGAGAGAGACCAGGAAAATGAGATGGCTGTTCTCAAACATTTGGGAAGAGAAAAAGTCATGGGTTAAAAAGGTTCTACGCATTGTGTGTGGATAGATAACACACAATAGTCGATAAAAACTCCTTTTATGGGGTTAACTGTGGAAATACAGTTTTGTAATTAATTGAAGTGTTTCTTGGTGTGGAGAATGTCACAATTAACACTGGTGAATCAGCCTCTACTCCACAGGTTGCCAATTTTCTCTAACATTAAAAATGTATCTACAAAAACACTTTCTATGTGATATTGGAAAGACACAAACTCTGAGTAGCATTTTTTTTTTTTTTTAATGATAGAGAATACAGGCATGCACACAGAGAGAGAGAAAGAAGTGTCCTCAACAGGGTCTTGTCACACCACCATCCCCTTTCCCCAGCCCTCAGCTTCTCAGGATCCCAGGCATCTGCACATGCCTGGAATGTGTGACCAGCAGCCTGGGAATCTGATCCCATGGAGGGCCAAGTGGTTTCCAGCTTCACAGAGTACTTGCGTTACCACTTGCTGCACCACAGGGGCTAGCCCTGAGTAATTTTTGAAGAAACGTCTTTAGAGTAACCCTCTAAGTTCATCGGAAGGATGTAAAAGCACAGTTATTAATGCATATTCCAAAATCCTCTGTGACCTCTTGATTTTAATTGCCTGTCATGCAGCTTATCATCTCTCACTGTCACTAACATGTCACATGCTTTTTCCTTCTAAGGTGGCACTTGTGTCGTCAACCCCACAGACTTGTTTTGCTCTGTCCCTGGCCGTTTATCCCTTCTCAGTTCTACTTCCAAATATAAGGTGACGATTGCTGAGGTAAAGAGGCGCCTCTCACCACCTGAGTGCCTCAATGCTTCGCTCTTAGGAGGCATTTTGAGAAGGTAAGACTAAGTGGGTTTCTGGTATCGTGCATCTGGTAATTGTACTGCCCCCACACCTTCAACCCTCAGCTCTTACGTCTCCTATCCAATTCGTTCTCCCCATGTAGTCAAATATTGTCATAATATTTTTCAGAATGTGAATTTTCAAAACCTAGACTTTATTTTTGTTTATTTGTTTGTTTTGGGCAGAGCAAAATCTAAGAATGGGGGTCGTTGCTTGAGAGAGAAACTGGACAGGCTTGGCTTAAACTTGCCAGCCGGAAGACGGAAAGCAGCCAACGTAACCCTCCTCACTTCTTTAGTCGAAGGTATGACTATTTTGTTCTGCAAAATAATGATGGAAGGTTGGCAATTTTTTGAAACTCAGGTTTGTTAGATTATGTGTTTGATTGTTGTCTGTACTATCAATAAGACAGTTAATAAGCTATTGGTAAATTTCTAATTAATCTCAACAATGATGAGTAAGTTAGACTTAAGGCAGGTAATTCACAAAATATCATTTAATTTACCAACCTTGGCAGTAATAGGGAAGAAGACAATGGAAAATTTAAGTATGTCTTTAAGTATTCTCTAAATAACCAAAATTTGTCTGTGCTACTGTCATGTTTTTGAAGTTTGTTTCCTCTGAGAGAGGGAGTGAGAGAGAGAGAGAAAGAGAGAGAGAGACAAGCACCCCCCAACAGGGTCTTCATGTCATGATTCACCCTTGACCTCAATCTGCCAGGATCACAGGCATATATGTGGGCACCTGGTATGTACAGGGAGACCTCGGGATTTGAACTGTGACCTTCCCATATGGCACCAGCATTGTGACATGTTGTGTTACTGCTGTACCACCATGGTTGGCCTATTGTTGTTTTATTATTATTTATTTTAGAGTTAAGGTAAATCTGCCTTAGTTCATTACACGTCACCACACCATGATCTACAAGATAAGGAATTCTTTATGAAGAATTCACAGGAGTCTGGGAATAAGATCAATTCTGAAAGGGCCTTGTATTAATCCTAGTAGACATCCCTTAAAGCACAGTACAGTTCCATGGCTTTAGGGTTGGATATGCTGGGGTTAGAGAGAGGGTTAGAGAGAGGTTAAGCTTAACGAGTGATACTGGGTCATAGGAAAAGTCATGGCATAGTTTTGCATAGAAGAATAGAAAAAACATATCATGACTTTTCCGGCAGCTCAATGCATAGAGATAGGTGGAAATATATTCCCAGAAGTAATTATTTTTTCAACTTACTTTTTCCCCTTGCTTCTTCTGTAAAAACTAAATTTTATACATCCTCATTCTACCTTCTTCTTTTTTGTATAAATTTTATTATTTTTAATAAAAGTTCCCAGAGAGCATATGTGCTTATCAGGAGAGAGAGAGAGAGGGAGAGAGAGAGAGAAAGAGAGAGAAAGCACCCTGCCGTGCGGAATGGCCACTCCACAATCCCTTCCCCTTCACTTCTCACTCCTTTTGGGATTTTGAGCACACATACACATGCATTCAGCCTGTTATGCAAGCTGTCAGGTCTAGGACTCGAACCACAAAGTTGGCCCTGTGGGATCCAGCCACCTATCTACCATGCCACTGGCTAGCCCTCTTCTATTTTCCTTTAAGAAACATTATTATTGAAACCTTTTTTTTTTAACTTTGTGAAGGAGGTTTTGAGTGTTAAAAAAAATTCTTCCATAATCTCTAGTGCTTTTGTTTAAAATATGAAAAGCAGTAGTCTTTTTGTCAAGCCCCACCTGAACACACCTGTGACACTTTCCTTGCATGGGTTACTTATCTGGCTCATAGAAAGTGGTAAGTGACTAAAGCACAATAACAGCCATGTTGCCTTCTTCCAGATCATCAATATATAGCATTTACTCTACAATATTGAGAAGTAGAGTGTTCCTGACATTTGTCTTGGCTAACGGCTTTGGTGATTTAGTTATCAACAATGGTTATTGCTGTGTTCTCTAGCAGTGGTAATAATAAGAGCAGCCACAACAATAATATTACTGGCAACTGGCAGTTCATAAGTGTTACTGTGACTCTGTTTCGTGTCTTGTGCCATTTGTCTGGGTGTTGATACCAAGGACTAATATAGGATAGAAAGATGGACCTATCATTATACATAAGGGCTGGGGGACTAGAATAAGGCACTGTAGACAAAATGACTAATGAGTTCATACTAAAGGGAGCCAGATGTCTGCCCATTTTAAGTGAAACTATTGTTAAAATTATAGTTGTTGGGCCCAGCAGGTGGCATGGTGGTTAAGGTGCTGGACACTTCCACATGGCCAACCACGGTTCAAGTCTTGGACCTGGTGGCTTGCTTTCTCACTTCCCCTCTCTCTCTGTTTCTGTCTCTGTCACTCTCTGATCAATTTTTTTAAAAAAGAATGAATAAATAAAAGTAAATAGTAATTACTTTTTTTTGGAGAGGATTTTGCTATAAGGCGCGTACACTCGCCAGAGAGACAGAGAGAAACAGAGAGATAGAAAGTGATAAATCACCCCCCGGGGGATAGCCACACCATAATCCCTTCTCCTCTCCTCCATTCTCCTCTCAGGATCTTGGGCGCACACGCACATGCGTCCGGTGTGAGTTTAAGTCACTGGGTCCGGGACTCGAACCATGGTCGGCTACATGGGAGTTCAGTGACATAGCCATTACACTAACTGCTGGTCCCAAAAAGTAAATAATTAAAAAAAAAAACTATAGTTGTTTAAGAATAGAACAAAACACTTGTTCAGGACATTATAGAATTCAAGTATCTTATGGACAGACTCGTGTCTATGTCCATAAGATACTTCCTACTTCCTACTAAAAGTGGAACCTACTTCCGCTTTTTTTTTTTTTTTTTTTTTCAGAGAAATTTTTGCTATAGGGCGCACGTGCTCACTGGAGAGACAGAGAGATGGAAAGCAAGAAATCACCCCCTGGGGGAATGCCATGCCACAGTCCCTCCCTTCTCCTCCGTTCTCTTCTCAGGATTTTGGGCATGCACGCACACATGCCCAGCCTGAGACTTGATCCACTGGATCCAGGACTCGAACCATGGTCAACTATGTGGAGTCCAGCGATGTAACCATTACACTATCTGCTTGTCCTCCAATCCCACTTTTTAAAAAGGCTTATTAAAAAGAGCCTGGGCAGGGCCATCAGGTGGCTAAATTCATGGTTTCGACTCCTGGACTCAGTGACTTGAAAAACATGCTAGACATATGTGCACATATGCCCAAAATTCTGAGAGGAGAATGCAGGAGAAGAGATTGTGGTGACATCTCTCCAGGGAGAGATTTCTTATTTTCCTTTTCTCTCTGTCTCTCTGGTGAGCACACATGCCCTACGGGGGGCAGGGGGAGGGAAACTAAAGAAGAAGTGTCTGGACCCCATTCCCAAACCTATTCAAACAATATCTGGGTATGGCATAGGCATCTGTAATTTTTTTTTGAAACTCTCTAGGCAATTCTGGTGTACAATAATGTTTAAGTATTATTGACCTAAACATTCCTTGAGGCCCTTTTTGCCATCCAGGATGGACTAACCATGAATTTTCATGAAATTTGTAACCAGTGAATTGACATAAAATCTGTAATGTAAAACTTAATGACCTTAAGAAAATCCTTTCTCAGTGGTGTTTGTGAAAGTACTGGTCAGCACAAATAGCCGTAGGAGTATGCTTGTGATCCTCCTTGTTGACTTTGGTGGTAGCCAAGAGCATTGAGAGATCCTGTGTGGGAACCATCCATCTGTGCTGACTGAAAGGTACGCATCAAATATGTGAAATCTACAGGTGATTTATGGGGTCTTGCCGTCTACTCTTTTTTTTTTTTTTTAAATTTATACTAACCAGAGAGAGACACAGGAGCATGAGAGAGAGAGAGAGATAGAACGTGAGAAAGCAAGCTGCCAGGTCTAGGACTCAAACTGTCATCAGCCATGTGGGAGTCCAGCACCTTCATCACCTTGCCACCTGTTGACTCACCATCTACTCTTTTTTTTTTTTTCTTTTTTGAGAGGTCTTTTCGCTATAGGGCACGTGCCCTCGCCATACAGACAGAGAGAGACATACAGACAGAAAGCGAGAAATCACCCCCCAGGCGGGATGGTCACGCCGCAATCCCTTCTCCTCCATTCTCCTCTCGGGATCTTGGGCACGCACGCACACGCGCCCAGCCTGAGTTTTAAGCCACCGGGTCCAGGACGCGAACTGCGGTCGACTACGTGGGAGTCCAGCGACATAGCCATTACACTAACTGCTAGTTCCCCCCACCATCTAGTCTTTCAACATACCTCTCCTATTATAAAGGTGCCTAGCATGTTCTATTCATTTGAGCTCTGCTGGCAGAGAACCGTCAGCCTTGGCTAATGAAACTTCGGATTTTATTCTTCTTAGGTGCATCTTACCTTAATGTAGTGGTTTGAAATCCCCCACATCTTCATGATGTAGAACATGAAATGTTTCACTGCTGAATTTAGGCACTTTGTGGAACTACGGAATAAATTTAGGGACGAAGGGATGTTTTGCCTCGCGTTTTAGCTCTCTGCACACTATAAGCCTCAAATCCAAATCTACTCTCTCACACACAATTACTTTCATGTTATATTTTTCCATGAGAAAGAGAGTCAGAGAGAAAGAGAGCTAGAGAAATAGACACCCCTAATGGGGTTTTCATGCCATGATCCCCCCCCAGCCTCAGCCAGCCTTGAATCATGAGCACACATGCATATCTGGTGTGTAGCAAGAAGCCCCGGCCGTGAACTTAGGATATTTCCCATGTAGGTCTAGTTGTGTTACTGCTGTACCACCCTCTGACCCACATGTGCACACTATTTAAGGTTTCATGACTATGTGCCACGTTCTTTGATAGTTTTAGCCTATTTCATATTTTTTTAAATGCTCATGGTAAATCCACTAAATTTATTTCAGGACTTCACTGTTGAGTCATGAGTCATAACTCAGTTTAATAAACTACTGAATATTAGGCTCTCCTCATTTGCTATATTGTAGGACATGGACAAGAGACCCCATCCACATAGAAATCACCTTATCATAATAAGGCTGCCAAGAGCAGCCTCACTGTCAAGGACTCTCCTGTCAACTTTATCCCTGCATTTCAGTTGCATGATGATGCAGCTGATGGCTCCTTTCTGGCCAGCGAGATGCAGTTCTCTGCACTAGGCTCATGGCCCTTGGCATTCTTCAGATCCGGTTGGATATTTATAGGATAATAGTGATCCAATCGTGACTTATCAGCCTCCTGGGAGAGTGAAATCATTCAAGCTTTTATTTTGGAATCTGATTCTTTTGAGCCTACATGGATCCAAAGTGTGTTCTGTTGTGCAGTTCTAGGCTGCAGAAGCTGTACCATATTTACCACTTGGTATTCATAGGCTCTTGAATTGACCATGTCTTTTGGTAATATATTCCCCATCAATTGAATCCTTTTGCAAAAGCCAGCCTCATTCTAGATTTTTTTCCAAGAAATTCTAAAACTAGATTGCTAGTCATCTAAATGGTCTGTCGCTTTTCTTATATACCTATACTCTCTTTTAAAATTTTTATTTATTATTATTATTATTAATTTACCATAAGGCACATGCACTCACCAGAGAGAGAGAGACAGTGAGAGAGCGTGAGCGAGAAGGCAAGCCACCAGGTCAGGGACTCAAATCATGGTTGGCCATATGGGAGTCTAGTGCCTTAACCACCTTGCCACCTGCTGGTACCACCTTTAGTCTTTTGTGAAAGAAAATAGCAAATTCCCTTTCTCTCTCTCTTTCTCTCTGTGTCTCTCTCTGGTGAGCACATATGCCCTCTGGCAAAAATTTTTTTAAAAATTATTGCTTTATACTCTTAGTGGTTAGTCTAGCCATGAGTAGTTTCTCAAAAATCCTAATGGCCCTGTACATTACTGAAGTTCAGTCACACTCTCTCCTACACTTAAGCATAAGAAAGAAAATAAACCATTGATTTTACTACTCACGGACTAATCTCACGAGGCTCAGACGTCTATAACTACAGTACCATCTGCCTCTTTGAAGGGAAGATTTGAATACACTCTTATTATTGTTAGTATTTTTGTAGGATTATCAATAAAGAAGTAGAATGTAAGTGGGGGCTGTAAGTTAGATGCAAGTAAGGTGGCATAGTGGTTAAGGCACTGGATTCCCATGTGGTCAATGGTGGTTTGAGTCCCAGACCTGGTGGTTTGCATTCTCTCTCTCTTTGTCTCTCGCTCTGGTCAAATTGAATAGTAATAATAATAAATAAAAATTTTTAAAAAATAAAAAAGAAGTAGTATATGAGTTCCCTGACAGGGCTTTGTAAAGGTTCACTCAATAAATAGTGAGGCACCCTATGATGGAGATTCAATTGAACAGATACCATTTGTTTTTCAAATGTGGCCCACAGTGTCACAGTGGCAGTACAAAGCTTTGAATGTTGACTCCACATGGGTGTGGTCCTTAGTTCTTATCCTGAGGCCACTATGTAAATGCCAGGTATGCACATACCTACCTGTGATCTGAGATGACTGGGACAGGACCCCTCTTGGGGCACCTGTCTCTCTGTCTGTTTCTCTCTCTCTTTCAGAAGAAACAAATAAATGAACTTTTAAAAGACCCATATTACTTACCTAACAGATTTTTAAAAAAAATATTTATTTAATGTTATTTACTCATTCATTTATTTTTAGTTTGACGAGAGAGAAACAGAAAGAAAGAGGGAAAGTGAGAAAGCAAGTCGCCAGGTCTGAGACTTGAACCATGGTCGACCATGTGGGAGTGTCCAGTACCTTAACCACCATGCCACCTGCTGGTCTCCGTAACAGATTTGATCAAGGTATTCTGAGGTTTCTGAGCTTGCCTTGGATTTTTGATCATTTTGGTTTTAATTACTTTAAAACTCATTTTATCCCCTGTATTCTTTTCTTTTCTTTTTCCTTTTTGCTTGAGGGCACATGCACTCTCTAGCTAAAGACAGAGTTAAAGGGAGAGGATAAAGCACTCCTCGTGGGGGAAGGTCACACCAAAATCCCCTCTCCTCCATCTCTCCCTCCTTTCAGTATTCTAGGCATGCATGAACACACACCCACTGTGTTTCTCAAGCTGCTGGGTCTGAGACTTAACCCACACAGTAGGCCACGTGGGATCCGGCTGCCTTAATCACCAGGCCACAGAGCTGACACTTGTATTTCTTTAAAATGGAGTCACACTCCTAATAGCTTCATGCCAGCATTATTCTCAGATCATCACATTAGATTCTTTGTTTTTAGAGATTACATTGGGAATTTATAAGGCAGGGCTATTTCATGCAAATTGTTAATATATTTCAAAGGTTTATAGCACTCTGTTACAAATGTGTTATGCCTAGTAAAAGCGTTTGAAAAGTGAACATTTTAGTAAGGCAAATGCTGGGTTGTTGGGAAAGTCATGACGTACTTTTCTGTTTTTTTTTTTTAGTGCAAAAATGAATCATGACGTTTCCAACAACCCAATATTAGAGTAAGGGCTTTTTTGGTTCACATAAAATAAATATATTTATTTATTTTATTTTTCAAAAACCTAATTGTTTCTTTATTTAACTTTATATGCTATTATTATTTTTAAAATTTGAACAGAGAGAGACAGAGAAAGAAAGGAAAAGTTAGAAGGCAAGCCACCAGGTCCAAGACTCAAACCATGGTCGGCCATGTGGGAGTCCAGTGCCCCAACCACCATGCCACCTGCTGGCTCCAAAATATTTAATAGATATATTTATGCAACACACTGTGCATGCACCCAGGACCTTAACTGACTGAAAAGTTGAAGGAAGAGGATACCAGCCTGATGAGATCGTGTGAAGGTGCCTCCCCACAGCTCTCTTTCTCTTTCTTATAAAATAAATAAAACTAGAGAAGAGAGAAAGAGAAATATTTGAATCCAGAGTGCTATAAACGCACTACAAGATCTTACTCCCTTTTGATCCATATCACACTTCCTTTCATCTAAGGAAGTTTAAATATATAGCTAATGATTAGATACAGTTCCTTGTACCTCACTTAAGCCTGATCTTTACCTTGCTCCTGTTGATTGTATCACTCTGATTTGTTCTTTGTCCACTCTAGTACTTATAAGATCAGAGACATCTTAGTCTTTGGAGATCATGGTGACTGAGTTATTATATGATTTAACCCAATGCTTGATCTTCCGGAGGAGACATTGGGATAAGACCAGACTCTCTGAGAGTAGAAGCAATTCTGTCTTGAGAAAACACTCACAGAATGTGGCCAATATTACTGTTTCTAGTTCTACCAGCCTTGCTATCGGTTTATTGTTCATGAGTTGGCACCTTGTGCAGCTCCTTGCCCCATGTTGCCTGCTGGAACAGACTTTGCAGAGCTGGTCCTCAGTGAGCGAGACCCTCCTGCCATCACCTTGTCCTCACTGCAGAGCATTACCGTATCAGAGAAGCAAGTTCTGTTTGCCTGAGTGGAGTGCTTTCTTGAGACACTTTTGGTGTATTTGCAAAATGCCTGTACATTTGCATGTAACATTCTCAGGCAACATTCAGAGTTCTGAAAGTATAGTTTTTTTAAGTCCCTAAAATACAGATACTTTGGTTTGTAGATTGTTGTGACAGTAGATGAAATTCTATGTGCATGTGTCTTTTTAGAAAACTTTGGGACAACAGAGAGTTTAAATATACATCAGTTAAAGAAAGAGAACTGTTTCCAAATATTGTGTCTGATACTCATTCACTCTCTGTTAGTTTATACCCCTTGTCACTGTTGCTGTCTTCTTTAGCTTCAAAAGATATAAACCTCAGGTCATGACCTGCACTTCTTTTTTTATTTTTAAGAATATTTTATTTTATTTATTATTATTACTTTTTTAACTAGCTATAGTCATCAGAGAGAGACATACAGAGTGGGGAAAGTAAGAAGGCATGCCTCCAAATCTGGGACTTGAACCTTGGTTTACTATGTGGGCGTCCAGCACCCTAAACATCACACCACCTGCTGGCTCTTATGGCCCTCACGTATTACATCATGTGTCACTTGCAATGTCTATTAACCCTTAGCTTAGTACTCTTTTTCTCCCTCTCAGAATAATATCTTTTCTTAAATTTAAAAAATGG
The DNA here is from genome assembly GCF_000334495.1 of Tupaia belangeri chinensis. Lineage (NCBI taxonomy): Eukaryota > Metazoa > Chordata > Mammalia > Scandentia > Tupaiidae > Tupaia > Tupaia belangeri. The sequence continues at coordinate 7,199,252 of NW_006159732.1, forward strand.
TATTATTGAAATTATCACTTCAAAATGACATTAAATTACCTGGTTTTGCCTTGTTATTTAAATTGGTCGAGTTTCATTTCTAATTTATAAGTAAAGACCACAATATCTATAGTGATTAGGGTAAAGCTGCCTGTTACAACACATAATTCTCAAATTTTCTGTGACTTAGCATAATAAATGCTTATTTTTTATTCATCACAGTTTGGTGTGAGTGTTCCTCTTCAGGAGGCTCTTTCTTGTCACAGTCTCAGGTAGGGATGGACCAAGAAGCCAGAGTTCTTTTCACTGTAGCAGTGTCCTCTTCTAGGTCCTATGAGTCCTATTCACTTAGCTCACAGATGAGGAAAGCCACGATGGTGGAAGTCCATCTCTTCCTACCCGTGCTGGTCAGTGACCCAGTTATTGCTCTTCACATTTCATAAGGACTAATCATAGGGTCGCACCCAATTGCAGCATGGGCTTGGAGTGTGCTAGAAAATGTAGTCTCTAGCCAGGCAGAGTCTTCTCAGTAACTGTAGTATGTAAAGAAAAGCAAATGTTCAGTCTGGCTGCATAGCATAGCAGTAAAGCATTTTGAATAGAAAGCCAGATCCCATGTGACTGAATGAAGTCCTGGCCCTGCTTGAAAAACATTCCAGGTATAGTTTGTGCATGGCTAGGATTTTGAGACGGGGAACTTGAGGAATGACCATGTTCTATGAAGGGGTGCTTTTTCTGTCTCTCTGGTGAGTGCACATACCTTCTGGCAATAAAACAAAATGTTTTTGATGGTATAGTACCCATCTCTACCACAACATAAGTCCTGGTATGCCCTTTGTACAATTCACTGCTTTCATAAATACTGAACACTTAGCACTGAAGTGGCATAGAGGCATTAATAAAAATTAGTACTTGTTTTCTAGTCCCTTTCCCCCTGAACAACAGTGCTGTTTAATAGTGATACTTACCCAGAATCATATTACTTTTTTAACTAGCTATAGTCATCAGAGAGAGACATACAGAGTGGGGAAAGTAAGAAGGCATGCCTCCAAATCTGGGACTTGAACCTTGGTTTACTATGTGGGCGTCCAGCACCCTAAACATCACACCACCTGCTGGCTCTTATGGCCCTCACGTATTACATCATGTGTCACTTGCAATGTCTATTAACCCTTAGCTTAGTACTCTTTTTCTCCCTCTCAGAATAATATCTTTTCTTAAATTTAAAAAATGGTATTATTGAAATTATCACTTCAAAATGACATTAAATTACCTGGTTTTGCCTTGTTATTTAAATTGGTCGAGTTTCATTTCTAATTTATAAGTAAAGACCACAATATCTATAGTGATTAGGGTAAAGCTGCCTGTTACAACACATAATTCTCAAATTTTCTGTGACTTAGCATAATAAATGCTTATTTTTTATTCATCACAGTTTGGTGTGAGTGTTCCTCTTCAGGAGGCTCTTTCTTGTCACAGTCTCAGGTAGGGATGGACCAAGAAGCCAGAGTTCTTTTCACTGTAGCAGTGTCCTCTTCTAGGTCCTATGAGTCCTATTCACTTAGCTCACAGATGAGGAAAGCCACGATGGTGGAAGTCCATCTCTTCCTACCCGTGCTGGTCAGTGACCCAGTTATTGCTCTTCACATTTCATAAGGACTAATCATAGGGTCGCACCCAATTGCAGCATGGGCTTGGAGTGTGCTAGAAAATGTAGTCTCTAGCCAGGCAGAGTCTTCTCAGTAACTGTAGTATGTAAAGAAAAGCAAATGTTCAGTCTGGCTGCATAGCATAGCAGTAAAGCATTTTGAATAGAAAGCCAGATCCCATGTGACTGAATGAAGTCCTGGCCCTGCTTGAAAAACATTCCAGGTATAGTTTGTGCATGGCTAGGATTTTGAGACGGGGAACTTGAGGAATGACCATGTTCTATGAAGGGGTGCTTTTTCTGTCTCTCTGGTGAGTGCACATACCTTCTGGCAATAAAACAAAATGTTTTTGATGGTATAGTACCCATCTCTACCACAACATAAGTCCTGGTATGCCCTTTGTACAATTCACTGCTTTCATAAATACTGAACACTTAGCACTGAAGTGGCATAGAGGCATTAATAAAAATTAGTACTTGTTTTCTAGTCCCTTTCCCCCTGAACAACAGTGCTGTTTAATAGTGATACTTACCCAGAATCATAAAACTTTTGTTCCAAAAGAAAACAAAATTGAGTAGGCTAAGGCACTAGAGCACTGTGGTTAAAACAGTGACTTCAGAAGTCAAATAAGCTTGTTTGAATTCACTTCCATCATTCGTTATAGGAAAGACACGTAGACTCTGAAGCATCAGTGTCCTTATCTATAAATCACAGTTAACTGTAGTACTTTTGTTTTTGGAGAGTTTTTCGCTATAGGGCACATGCGCTCACCAGAAAGACAGAGAGACAAAGAGACAGAAAGCGAGAAATCACTTCCCAGGGGGGATGGCCACGCCGCAATCCCTTCTCCTCCATTCTCCTCTCAGGATCTTCAGCATGCACGCACACGTGCCTGACGTGATTTCAAGCCACTGGGTCCGGGACTCAAACTGCCATCGACTATATGGGAATGGGAGTCCAGCGACATAGCCATTACACCAACCGCTGGTCCCTAACCATAGTACTTTATCAATAGTTTTCTGAAGGTTAAACCAGAATGTCTGCAAAACACTTAAGGTACCCAGTATGAAATGAATGCTCAATAAATTCTAGTTACCAATAGTTTTCAATGAGAAAACTAAGGTACAGTGAGATCAACTTTTCCGTATAGGATTATACAATTAGGTACAGCAAGGATAACAGAGGTCTTCTGCTTCGCAACATCTCAGTATATTTCCCATTTGGATTTATTTTATTGAGCAGCATAGGTTGTGTTGTTAAGCTACTTCTAAATTTAATTAAAGAAAAATGGGGGAGAGGAGGATAGTAAGAAAGGATCCACTTGAGCCTGTTTTTCACATTGGATTGGACCTCCCCTGCTGCTGGGAATCCTGGGCAAGTTTTCTCCAGCAAAAAAGCTGGTACAGGATTTTTAAATCCCAATACACCTTCTGTTGAGACTTAATTCCTCAGAGTTGGGACATTTAAATCTTGGTTTATTTTTCTTTTCTGTAATAATTATCATTAGTGTTTATTATACTTTCACACGGGGGCCAATTCAGCTAGTTAGTTAGTTGTAAGAAAACCTTTCTCTTCTATACCAGCCAAACCACCAAAGAGTAGTAGAAAAGAATCGTGCTACTTGGTGTAATTTCCCTTTTGCCTTTAGTCTTGAGCATAATGGACTGCACTTCCAGTAACCAAGGGAAGGAAGAGGACTTGTCATGAACTCTTTGGATACAAGAAACATATCAAACAAGTTTTCTTGATGTGATTAGTCTGTAACTTTTTAGTTTAAGAGCAAGTGTTGTTTATTGCACAGAACCCTTTTGCCAAGTATCAGTGATACCAACAGAGAACAGGTTCAACATCAATCACTAATCTTACAGGTTGTAGGACAAAGCTGATATTTTCTTCTTTTTTAAAAACAATATTTATTTAATTTTATTTATTATTATTATTCCTTTGACCAAAGAGAGACAGAGAGGCAGAGGGAAAGTGAGAAAGCAAGCTGCTAGGGCCGGGACTTCATGGTCAATCATGTGGGAATCTATGCCTTAACCACCATGCCACTTGCTGGCCCCAAAGCTGATATTTTCATTGCCCTTCCAAAGGTACCCACAATGGGCACGTTTAAGCACTCAAAGCTGAAAGACTAGCCTGGAGGGACTCACTGCGTGCTTGTTTGTCTGAAAGGACCACCAACTCAAAATAGCTCCTACACTGGCCTTCTCCAAATACTGTATTCCCACCATAGTCCCATGTTTGGGAAAAAAAAATTTAGCTTTCTTCTACAAGGGTTTGTGACACAGAACAGTAGGGTGTTCACCCCTTGCCATGATAGCTCTAATTAGGGCTCACTTTAATCACACAATCACCTGGAGAAATCCAGTCTCTAGGGCACCCTCATGTTCCTTTTACACACAAACACGCTGGCATTGACAACGTCTTCTTGGGCACAGTTTTGCCTTTCAGAACTGCCAGTGGAATTGGGTTCAGTAAATTTAATGCTCGCAGAACCTATCTTAGTCACTCATTTTTAACGCATTTTTGGGAAAATGACTTTTTTTTCAGCCCAGTAGTTATTGTTAGATGTGTATATTTCTTATTCAAGGCATAGAATAGGATGTATGTAGGCTGTATGTAGGAGATTTTGCTTTGGTAATTGGTTAATTCGATGATAATTAGATACTGTTATCTAATATCTAAGAACTTAAGTATCTTAGGATTCAATAGTCTCAATGAACCTGAAGTCGTAATTGCTGACTTTGTTTTTTATAAGAATTATTTTGTTTAACTTTATTTATTTATTTGTTTGTTTATTTATTTATTTATTTAAATTTGACCACAGAGGCAAAGAGTGAGAGAGAAAGAGAGAAGGAAAGTGAGAAAGCCAGCCATTAGATCTGGGACTTGAACCGTGGTCAACTATGTGGGAGTCTAGTCTGTTTTCTTCCAAGAATATCTCTTTCTTCTAAGAATATTTCTCTTCAGGGACCAGTAGGTGGCGTGGTGATTAAGGTGCTGGACACTCCCACATGGCCGACCAGGGTTCAAGTCCTGAATCTGGTGGCTTGCTTTCTCACTTCCTCTCTCTCTCTCTCATTCTCACCCTCTGCTCTGTCTCTCTCTGCTCAAACTAAAAAATAAATGAATGAATAAATAAAATAAATAATTATTTAAAAAAGAAAAAAAAGAATATTTCTCTTCATTTATAAAAGAAATGGTAACACGTTATTTTGGACTTAACGTTCATTTACAAGTGAAATGGCGCTTAGCTACCGCACCACCTGCTGGTCCCTGCTGACTTCTAATGTCACTTCTCTGACCTGCGTGTTATGATTTCATTCACCTTTGGGGGGAAGATGTTTACACACAGAGGCAGAGCACATAAAATACTATAGACATGTCTTTAGTCTGACTATGTGCTTGCGTGTCCCTACACTCCTCTTCCTACTCATGGTGACTGTGGCACAAAAAGGCAAATGGACCCGCACTTATTTGATTCAGTCCTGCCCTTCCTCACTCTGGTCCAATTCTTTACTCACTTTAGCAACTTTAGCAATTACTGATGCTCACTAGGAGGCTTATCTGCACATTTCTTTCTTAGCGATGTCCTTTTTTCCCCCTATGATTCTTTCAAAGTTTGTTGCTCAACCAGTGTGCTTTTCAAACAGTTTCTGATTGTTTCATTTTTTACATTTATCAAAATTCATGTGTATTTTAATCAAATTGTAGACTATATTTATGCCTATTGGTGCCTAACTTCTACTGAGTACAGCATAACTCCTGCAATTGCCCATGTTTACTTTACAACACATATTGGAATTCACAATTAAATCTTTCTGAGGCCAGTGGGTTGCATGGTGGTTAAGGTGCTGGACTCCCACATGGTCGACAGTGGTTCAAGTCTCAAACCTGGCAGCTACCTTTCTCACTTTCCCTCTCTCTGTCTCTCTCTCTGAATTAATAATAATAATAATAATAATAAAATTAAATAATTCTTTAAGAAACACATCTAAGAATGGAGCAAAGAGCAATGGCATAAAATGTCAAAGTTACAGAAGGGTGTGTAGTGAAATACACTTTCACTTTTCCCTGTGTAGTTCTCCTTCCAGAGGAAAACAACTGTAACTGATTTTTCTCATTTCTTTTAGGAATATATGTATGCATGCATCATATCTATTTCTGTATAAGAGAAATTATAACAATACTTTAGACTATTTTTATTTATACTTTATCTTAGTGTTCACCCTTTTTTCATTGCTTGTAAGTTGCTCATTCTTGTAAACACAGATATGGTATTTCATGGAGTGGGTGTTTCATAATTTATGTAATTGTTCTTCTAAATATCAGTTAGTGTTTTTAGTCTTTGGGTGTTACAAATAAGGTTGCTATGAGTAACCTCACACACGAATACTTCTACAGACATGTGAGTACATCTGTTTAAAAAAATTTTAGGAGGGATGTTGCAGGATCAGAAGACATATCTGAAGTTCTGAAAGATTACTGGAAGGTGGTTCTCCGTAGTGTAATTTATAATTCTATCAGGAATGGGAGTAAGAAATATTAATATACTGGGATCAGACAGTGGTACAGTGGTAAAATGTGACACTAGGAGAGACAGACCCACACAGGAAAGTTTCTTTTTTCTTTTCTTTTTCTTCCTCTCCCCTCCTCTCTTCTCTTCTTCCTTCCCTCCTCCCTCCGTCCTTCCCCCTCTTCTTTCTTTTTTTATTTTTTAGTAATTATTTATTTAATTTTATTTATTCATTCATTTTATTTTAATCAGACCAAAGAGAGACAGAGAGAGAGAGTGGGAAAGTGAGAAAGTAAGCCACCAGGTCCAGGACTCGAACTGTAGTTGGTCATGTGGGAATGTCCAGCGCCTTAACCATCATACCACCTGCTGGTCCCTCTTTTCATTTTTGATTTCCAGAGGGTATGTGCACTCACCAGAGAGAGGACAGACAGAAAGGCGAAGAGAGAGGGAGAGAGCACTGTCCGGTGTGGCATGGTCACACTGCAATCCCCTTTCCTCCATTTCTCCATCCTGTCAGGTTTTCAGGCACATATACCCAATCTCCCAGCCTGTTTTGCAAGCTGCTAGGACCAGGACTTAAATTGCAGTCAGCCAAATGGGATCTGGCTTCCCTATCCACTAGACCACTCGTCAGACCCATGGGAAAGTTTCTGCTTCATGTCTAAAGACCTTCCTGGGAATGATGGGTATGCACATGCCCATGATCTGGAGTAGCTGAGGCTTGGGTTTGGATCACAGTACTGGGATCCTGCCACGGGTGCTGTATCTCTCTGTTTGTCTCTTTCTCTCCATCTGTCTCTTTCACTCATAGAGCAGTAAGTAAGCTTAAAAGAAATTGCTGTAGTAGTATTTCCCTTACGCTAATCTAAGGAGCGTGGTATCAATTTTTAAATCCTTGCTAATTTAATTAAAATAAATAAATAAAAGTTCCCTCTGTTATCGAGGGAGCTGAGGATGTTCTCTCTCTTTTTTAAGAATTATTTATTCAATTTTTTATTGATTTTAATTTGACCAGAGAGAGAGAGAGAAAGTAAGAAAGCCAGCCACCAGGTCCGGGACTTGAACTGTGATCGACTATGTGGGAGTGTCCAGCACCTTAACCACCATGCCACCTGTTGGTCCCGAGGATATTCTCTTTTAAAAAAAAATTTTTTTTGAGAAGTTTTTGCCTTAGAGCACACGTGCTCACTGGACAGAGACAGAAACAGTGAGAGAGGAAGAGAAAAATCATCCCCTGGGAGGATGGTCATGCAGCAATCCCTTCTCCTCCATCCTCCTCCCATGATCTTGGGTACGCATGCACATGCACCTGGCATGAGTACCAAGCCACAGGGTCCCAAATGCAAACCACAATCGGCCATGCAAGAATCCAGCAACATAATCACCATGCCACCTGCTGGCCCTGAGCATATTCTTTCACTATTCTGGCTTTGTCTATTTATTTTGTTTGTGTTTACTGAATATTTTTGATATGTTTGTCATGATTTGTAAGTGCTCATTACATATTGGAAAAATTGTCTATGTGTCTATCCCCACTAGTGGGTTTCGTCTGTCTATTGTTACAGATTTTTGTTTGCTTGTTTGTTCAGGTTTTGGTCATGTAGAACTTTTTTTTTATCTTAATATTAACATTTAATATATTCATCATATATTTTATTTCATGGCTTTTAGGTTTATTTTAAAAGTTTTCAAGAAGTTGAGAAATCCGGGAACCAGCAGTTAGTGTAATGGCTATGTTGCTGGACTCCTATGTAGTCGACCGCGGTTCGCGTCCCGGACCCAGTGGCTTAAAACTCACGCCGGGCGCGTGTGCGTGCGTACCCAAGATCCCGAGAGGAGAATGGAGGAGAAGGGATTGCTGCATGACATCCCCCCTGGGGGGTGATTTCTCGCTTTCTGTCTCTATGTCTCTCTCTGTCTGGCGAGTGCATGTGCCCTATAGTGAAAATCTCTCCAAAAAAAAAAAAGAAGTTGAGAAATCCAAGCTTTTCGTATAATCTATTTTATTAATTGACTCCTCTGATACAGTGATATACTCTATTCTCACAGATTTTCTGCCTATATTTAATTCTAGCAAGTCTCTTTCATTCTAGATTTTCACTAGGTGCTTTTGAAGGGGTACCTATAAGACCGTTGTTATAAAACAAAAAAACAGTAAATTATTTGAAAACTTTTGAATTTAACAAGCTTTTAATAAGTGCCTATTGTGAAGCAGGTGCCCTACTAAGGATATTGAACGGGGAATAAAACTATTAATTTAAAAATCAAAGTGCTGGTAGGGACCAGCAGTTGGTGTGGTGGTTAAGGTGCTGGACACTCCCACATGGCTGACTATTGTTCAAGTCCCGGACCTGGTGGCTTGCTTTCTCGCTTTTCCTCTCTCTCTCTCTCTGGTCAAATTTTAAAAAATGAATGAATTAATAAAATTTAAAAAAAATCAAAGTGCTGGTGATTGAACAAAATTATTAATCTAAGGAAACTACTACACTGTAAGTCACCTGTCACGGATCATAGACCAGTTGATGCATAGTGCTATACAGTGCTTTCTTTTCTGAATAACTTGGGAAGCCTAGACCAGATCTTTTTAGCTCTAGCAACTACTGTAGCTTGATATAATGCAACAATCCATTTAGCATAATATTCAGGCTTGAAAATACTCTCAAATTTGCTTTGTAATGAGTACTTCTTAAAATAGTTCCATAGTTTCAAATGTGCTATTTCTCATACATGAAATAAGATTAAAATTGGGACCAGCAGTTGGCGTAATGGCTATGTCACCGAACTCCCATGTAGTCGGCTGTGGCTCGAGTTCTGGACCCGGTGGCTTAAACTCACACTGGCCGGTCGCATGTGCATGTGTGCCCAAGATCCTGAGAGGAGAATGGAGGAGAAGGGATGGCGGTGTGGCCATCCCCCCAGGGGGTGATTTCTCGCTTTCTGTCTCTCTGTCTCTCTCTGTCTGGTGAGTGCACACACCCTATAGCAAAAGCTTCTCCAAAAAAAAAAAAAAAAAAAGGTTAAAGTCATAGGTATGTACATGACTGGAATTTAACACATATGACTTGTTGTGTTCATTTAATGACACTGGATATTGTGATACTAAGTTGAAATCTGTTGTTTTTAGGTCAATATTGTTATAGACACAGTTGGTAAGAATTATTAAGTGAGTTAAAATGTAGTTGTACCACTTAAGGGGCCCACAGGTGGTGTGGTAGTTAAGGTGCTAGATTTCCACATGACCAACCACAGTTCGAGTCCTGAACCTGGCAGCTTGCTTCCTCACTTTCTTTCTCTTTCATTCCAGCTTTCTCTGATAAGCTCATGAACTCTATAGCAAATAAAAAATAACAATGGCAATAATAATAATAAATACAAATTAAGAAAAATAAATACCACTGAATGTAAAATATGTTATATACCATTTTTAAAAAATTATTCATTTCATTTTATTTATTATTATTTTAATTTGACCAGAGAGAGAGAGAGAGATGGAAAGTGAGAAAGCAAGCTGTCGAATTCAAGACTCAAACCACAGTTGTTCATGTGGGAGTCTGGTGCCTTGACCATGTTACCTGCTAGCCCCTTGATACTGATTTTTATGTCTAAGGTAATATTTCTTTTTCTAAAATGCAATACTTTGAAAGGAAGGAAAAAACATTTTAAAGCCTAATAGGAAACCATCACAGACCAATTTAATCTGAATCTCTAGAAGAACCCACTCATCAGTTTTGTGGATTTTTTACTTTATTTTCTTTGTAAAACACATAAACCACACACACACACACACACACATACACACAGAGAGAGAGAGAGAGAGAGAGAGAGAGAAGCACCCTCAACGAGGTCTTCCTGTTATGACCTTCCTTCAGCCTCATAGCCAGACAGAAACACGGGCTCACCTGGAATGTTTAGGTAGACCTGGGATTTGAACCAAGAGGTTTCTCAAATGGCTTCCCACATTGTGTAGTACTGACCTTTCCACCTGTGCCACTGCAGCTGAGCCAAGAATTTCTTAATGAACTGAACCAAAGACTGAAAGTCATGTATATTTATTTCTATTCTTAAAAATACATTTAGAGTTGTGTCTTCAAATGTGTGCAGGAACTCAGAATCTCAGTATAATGCACAATTAACTTTTCCTCAGGAAATGTTTCCAGTAACTTTCCATTTCAGTGCATCATCAATTATTTCATTTAAATTTTACTGATATTTTCCCATCATTTCAACTGTTTGAGTGTAGAGAAATGCATTCTCATAACCAGGGAGCAAATTTTCCTTTTTATGTTTTTCCCATGTTCTGAAATTTACTGGACTCTGCTTCTTAAGAGCCATTTAATATAGCATCACTTATTACTGTTACTAATGAAAAATTGAGTGTCTCTCAGTGGTTTCTACTTTTCTGAAGAAAAAAAAAATAGGGGTTTTTACTTGCCACATGGAGCCTATGGCTTCCATATAGAACACTTTTCTCCAAGCACTAACCTCAGCCCTACAAAGCCCCATGCATTTTGCTTCTAAAAGATGTACTTCTTGAAATGACATAAAATGAAATGAGGAAATCGGAGACCAGCAGGTGGCGTGGTGGTTAAGTCGCTGGACACTCCCACATGGCCAACCACAGTACAAGTCTCGGACCTGCTGGCTTCCTTTCTCACTTTCCCGCTCTCTCTGTGTGTCTTTCTCTGGTCAAATTAAAATAAATGAAAGGAATAAATAAAATAAAAATAAATAATTCTTTTAAAAAAATGAAATGAGGAAATGAAAGTATTTGTTGAAGTTAGTGTGTTCCTTCAGTTGTGGAACAAAACGAAACAAAGCAAAATTTTAAAAAAGGGGGCGGGGGCAGGTGGAGAGCCAAGTAGCACAATACTTAGAAATAAAAGCCAGCTTAAACTCTCTCTGGGGAGAAGAAGAGCACTAGAGCATCTTATTCATCTCCCCTGGAAATGAGGTAACATCAGTCACTATTGCTACTAAGGGCGTAGAAGGGAAGACTGACTGGGTCCTGTTGGGATTGCTCTTTCCACCACAGCTTGGTGCACCTGCTTCTTGTTCACTTAGGCAGTCTGTCCCGGACACTCCCACATGGCCAACCACAGTACAAGTCTCGGACCTGCTGGCTTCCTTTCTCACTTTCCCGCTCTCTCTGTGTGTCTTTCTCTGGTCAAATTAAAATAAATGAAAGGAATAAATAAAATAAAAATAAATAATTCTTTTAAAAAAATGAAATGAGGAAATGAAAGTATTTGTTGAAGTTAGTGTGTTCCTTCAGTTGTGGAACAAAACGAAACAAAGCAAAATTTTAAAAAAGGGGGCGGGGGCAGGTGGAGAGCCAAGTAGCACAATACTTAGAAATAAAAGCCAGCTTAAACTCTCTCTGGGGAGAAGAAGAGCACTAGAGCATCTTATTCATCTCCCCTGGAAATGAGGTAACATCAGTCACTATTGCTACTAAGGGCGTAGAAGGGAAGACTGACTGGGTCCTGTTGGGATTGCTCTTTCCACCACAGCTTGGTGCACCTGCTTCTTGTTCACTTAGGCAGTCTGTCCCACCGTGGAGATGAGAAGCTTGTGAGTTTTTACTCTCACAAACTGGTCAAAACGACTACAATCTTATTCATATGCTTTTCTGATCCTAAATCTCTATTTTTCTTAAACCTGTTGACTCTAAGACATCTGCTATAAAGGATTTAACTATAGATTTGTCATTGTTTCTGACTCTCACGTGTATTTCAATTCATGGATCCATTTATTCATTCATTCTTGGGTCCTCACTCACAAAGCTTTTGTGGCATGATATACACATTTTAACTACATATCAGAGTGTCTTCACTTGCCACTTCTTTTGATGTAGCATTGCTATACATCCTGTGACAATGTTACATCGCAAGCAGGAGAAAGCAGTAAACAGAACTAAGGAAAGGAAGGATCTGGCTGTCAGTGTAAGTGTAAATAGCAGCTGCTCCGCTCAAACTGTTTTTAAAACTACCACACGGTGAGAGCTTTGCATAAAATGGGACAGATCTTCAAGAATCAGGTTTTAGCACAGAATTTAAGAAGCCTGCTGCCATCCTCCTGTTTGCAATGTTTCACTTCTCCCCCTATTGCGCAAACAGTGGAGGAAAATATATTTATATATATACTTATATATAATAGTCTCTGTTCAAATGTTAAATATCTATTTCTGAATGAACAATGCAATGTATAGCTATATCAAAAGACATTAATTCAACTTGTTGTACCAAAATGTCAGTAAGGATGGTGTTATTGTATTAGTTGCAACATACTCTTTACTCCTTAAGATCCACTTGAGTTTATTCTCTAATCAGGCACTGTAGCAGTACACAGGATCTTTAAGAAATTTATGGGAGATATGAATTATGTAAAAAGCTATGCATGGATTTCACAATTTTTGCACCAAAATAAACTCCATTTTCTCACAAACTTTTTGAAGCAGCCTCATATTTAATGGTTCCAGCTTTAAGACATTTTTACCTCCAAATTTGAAATTTCTTGAGTGATCTCCCTCTGTCATCTTTCTATCAATAACAACCTGCATACATGATATTACAATGCCTTCTTTTTTTCTTTAAAGAGATTTTAGTTATAGGGTGTGTGCACTCACTGGAAAGACAGAGAGAGACCTTGAGAAAGACAGTGAGAAATCACTCCCCAGGGCAGTGGCCATGCTGCAATCCCTTCTTCTCCATTCTCCTCTTGGGACTCTGGGCATGAACACACATATGCCTGGCCTGAACTTCAAGCCCCCCAGTTCCAGGACTCAAACTGCAGTCGATTATTTGGGAGTACAGTGCCTTTAATCACTATGCTACCTTCTAGCCCCACAATGTCCTTTTCTTATGTAATATAAATATATATATACACACACACACACACACACACTTTTTTCCCTAATTGTTTAGGGCAATAAACTGCTGGTAATACACAGTTTAAAAACATTGCTTGTATGTTACAGCTTTATCCAAAACTGTAACCCTCCTTTAAATTAGAATTGCTTAAACTAATTAAAATAGAGGCTCAAGCCAGCCAGTACCCAAGTGACTGGAAGCTACATGACTGACTGTGGTTTTTGTCCTGACCTGGCAGCTTGAAAAACATGCCAGACAAAAATGTGTGTGTGCCCAAAAATCCTAAAAAGAGGGAGAAATGGACAAGGGATTACAGCATGATCATACTCTATGGAGGAAAGTGCTCTCTCTCTCTCTTCTCTCTCTTCCTCTTCTCTCTTTCTCTCTCTCTCCTCAATGAGTGCATACACCCTCTGGCAGATTAAAAAATAAAATAAAATACAGACTCTGGGTTGTTGGGAAAGTCATGATGCATTTTTGCATAGAAAAATATGTCACGACTTTCTCGATGACATAATATTTAGTTATGTCATCTTTCTGTTTGGGAAGAGGAAATAATGATGTTTTCCACCATCCAAACATAAAAATCTCAGCTGAAGACCTTCCACTGCTCATTTGAAATGACAGGGGAAGGGATTCATAAACTAGCTCATAAAACATTATTTCTGCTAATATGTTTACTTCATTGCAATTTTTTTACATTAATTTAGACTCTTGCCAAAGGATGGAATAGGACTTCTCATACGTGGGAATGAAAGAAATGGTTGTGCCATAAATGAATTAAGGACAAATGAATGGTATCATTAGTGTCTGTTGCTAACTTAAATAAAAAGTAAACATACTTGGAATACATGCAAGAGTCTAATATCAATGCTTGGTTAATATTTGCACACACTGAAAATTCGAAGTAGGATATTAGCTAATATTTACGTATTAGTCACACTGTACATTTCCATTGTTTAAATGTGCTATTCTGGGAAATAAAAAAAGAAATCAAGCATCCCAGTTCTTTTTTAGTCATTATGCATAAATCATTCAAATAAGTAACCATTAAAGGGATCTTACTTTTTTATTTTTTTTGTAATTTGCTATAAGGCGTGTGCACTTCCTGAAGAGATAAAGAGACAGAGGAGGAAAGTATGAAAGCACTCCCCAGGGAGGATGGCCATACTGAAATTCTCTCCTTCCCTTCCCCTCTTAGGATTCTGGGCACACATGCGCCCACACCTGGCATGTTTTTCAAGCCACTACACTGGAGACTCAAACCATAGTGTTGGCCATGTGGGAATCCAGCTGCCTTAACTACCATGTCACTAGCTGGCCTGGGATCTTACTTTCATTCCTTTCCTTAATGTATATCAGGAAAACTTTTGAGATACTGTGTCAGTGGAGAAAAAAACAATAAACAAATACCGAACCCCAGTTAATAATAATGCATGCTGATATGTTTAGGGAGATGTACACTGCAGTTTATAAGATACTGTGAAGTGAATTAAAAAACACAACGCACTGATGATGGACAGAGGTATATAAAGACAAATGATACATGATAAAGCATCAAGTTGGGTTTTATAGGAAGGATTGGCATATGGGTAGTCACCCATATTCTTTCAACTTTGAAATATGTGTGAAATTCTTAAAATTCTTTCAACTTTGCACTATGTGTGAAATTTTTCATAATAACATGTTTGGAAAAAATCCTTAAGAATAGATTTACATTTTTAAAGGACATTTAGTTGTTAAAAAAGGCAAGAATAATTTTTTTAAAAAATTACTCTCAGATTTTATTTTCTCAGCTTTACACCATGCTAAAATGTCTTCTCATTTTCTGTTGCTAATTTTCTCTGTCATTCTTTGTAAATATAAAGTTCCCAATTTGAAAATGAATACTTTTTTCTAGAAAAACATCTTTATTAAGTGTATTTTCATTGATATTAACTAGACTATTTTGTATGTATGTAAACTGTTCCTCTTCCTCCTCTGCACTGTCAAGGTATTTTGTTGGTTGTTATTGTTATTATTGCTACTAGTTCTCTATGACTGCCCTCTTCTTAGAGATACGGTCATCTTTGTTGCCTGTTATGTTCCCCATTACTCCAACCAAGCACTATGCCTTTAACAAAGTGGGTATTTAATATGTATAATGACAGCTTAATTTTAATTTAGTGGCTAGGTTAAGGTTTGGCTTGATTAAGCTTTTAAAGTACTAACCATAGTTTTCCAGATTGAATTTCCATCACTAAATCTTAGGTTGCTGATACCCCTTTTTTATTTCATTGCTTGAAAAGTTACTCATGATTAAGATTTTGTAAAAGAAAAAAACTTGATTTATGATTTTATGATACTTAATCATTGTACATAGTGTCAGAATGTACTTAAGAGGTGTACATAGCGCTATAAGATACTAAAACTTTCCATAAGGCCTGATAATGCTATTTCTATATTCACACAATGTACTATATTTTTAAAAATAATTATTTATTTTAATTTCATTTGTTATTATTATTTTTTAATTAGACCAGAGACAGAAAGAGAAAAAGAGAAAGCAAGCCACCAGGTCCAGGACTCAAACTGTGATCAGTCATGTGGGAGCCCAGCGTCTTAACCTCCACTCCACCAGGAAGCCCCAACATAATACACTATCTTTAGCAGTGCAATCTAATAGAATAGATATAATTAATTTATTTTTGCTTTCCAAAGTGCTCTAACTTCTTTGAAAAATTGTTGAGACCCTTTGCCAGGTATTTCAACAGGTCTTATGGATAGGGCATCTGGATAGTTCAGCTATACTGAGAATAGGTTGTAGGTTGAGCAGTAACAAAATGACTTGTTCATCAATTTTCCCCCACCTTCAGAATTAATTTGTAGAGTCTCGGCAGTTAGTGTGGCCTAATGGCCAGAGTCATGAGTGGAGTCAAACACCTCAACTGTATTTCTGACTTTTTTCTGATTGATTTTCCACGTATCCTTGTCTGGTAAGTCACTTTGTTCCCTCTGAATACAACTAGGAGTGAAGCTTAAGGAAAATGTAAGGTATTACTATTATGAAGGTAGTTATTGGTTAAAAAAAAAAAAAAAGGAAAAAAAACTGACTGTGTTGTCTGTCAACAGGGGAGGCTTTGCACTTGGCCCGGGATTTTGGCTACACTTGTGAAACAGAGTTTCCAGCCAAAGCAGTGGGAGAACATCTTGCCAGACAACATATGGAACAGAAAGAACAGACAGCAAGAAAAAAGATGATCCTAGCAACCAAGTAAGCAGAATGGGGGATGCTTCTGTATTTTCCCACTCTCTGAATGAGGGAAACCGGCTAGAAGGCACCATTTTTCTACAACAAGGAGGTTTCCCACTCCAGCAGCTAAATAAATAAAATGAGGGCCCTCCATCCTTCATGCCTATGGTAAAGTTGATAAACTGTGTTTGATCCATGATGGAACTATCACTAAAACTGATGAAAGTGCTCAGAAAACTTTTCCAGAATATGCAGAAATTTCTAGGAGAAACGTGTGTTTAGGAAATATAGATTGCAGGCAAATATGACCTTGGTTGGTATTTAATTTGGTCTAAGGTACTCGTACTGGGAAGACTTTGGGGGCCAAGGATCTCCATCAGTGCCCCCCAACTTTTCTTGTATAAAAGTCAGCAAACAGTTTCTGCACTGCTTCACCCTCCACAATGATATTACCTAAAAGAAAGGTATAATGCATGTCACGGCTTCTGAAAACTGTAAAAAGCTCAATTAAATAATGAAGAAAGCAATGTAGGCAAACGTATCACTACATTGGGAAGTGGAAGTTTGCATAGACTGATTTCTAAATTTCCTCAAAATCAAAAGTTCTTTGATAATTTATGGAGAAATTATCATTTCTTGTGTGAGAATCTAGAAGAAGAACAATAAGTACCACTATACGTTTAGGAGAAAAGTACATTAGGTGGTAACTAAATCTTGCTAACTTCTCTATTAAAATAAGTAATTGCTGTATGTGTTCCATTAATAATCTTAAGTAATTTTCTAACTGTATATTCAGGTTTTAGAACTGATCATTCCAGCTGGTTAAACTTAAAAGTTAACTTATTGTTACTGGAAACCTTTTATTCACAGACAGACTCTCTGTGTTTGCTATCTTTCTGCCTTGGACTTCCATGTCTCTGGGACCACGGGCACACACCACCACGTCTAGCTTTTTCAGACAGACTCTCACTATGATGCCCAACTAGCTGCAAACTCTTGATCCTTCTGCTTCAGCCCCTGAGTAGCTGGAACTACAGGCACACTAGTGTACCTGGCTTAAAACTTTTCCTTTTTAAAGAGAGATTTTTGCTATTGGGAGCATATGCTCTCCAGAGAGATAGAGCAACACAAAGCGAGAAATCACCCCCCAAGGGAGATGGCAATGCTGCAAACCCTTCTCCTCCATTCTCCTCTTGGGATTTTAGGCATGCGTGCACATGCACCTGGTGTGAGTTTAAAGCTGCCAGGTCCGACGTTCAAACGGCAAGTCGCCTATGTGGGAGTCCAGCAACATAAACATTATGTCATCTGCTGGTCCTGGCTTAAAATTTTTTAAGACAGAATATAAGGTAGAAAATATTAGAAACATTGCTTCTTCGTACTAATGAAAAAAAAAATTATCCAATGATTTTACAACATGTGGGCTAAAATTTGAAATTGGCTTAAAATACTTAAAAGCAAAATTAAATAGTCCCTCTTCCACTTTCTTCTAATTTAACATAAGTCCTTTCACAAATTCAAGGGGTTGTGTGGAAGATGTACCATACAACTGACTTACCCAGAACTCTTGAGCCCCTGAGTTGGGATTTGTGCTTTGCTTGTGGTTGTCACTGGGATTTGCATCATATTTATGCTCTTCTTTGAGTACTAGATAACTGTCTCATTCTGTTCCAAAGAGGGGGAAAAAAAGAGAGATAAAAGAAAAATGATTAATAGAAAGAGAGAATAAAGAACAAAATATAAAGAAAGTAAATAAAGAACAAAATATAAAGAAAGTAAATTACAAGGCAGTCTAACACTTGGATTTAAAATTTAGGGATAAACTGTGCTATGGAAGCTCTTGAACATTTGTGGGTAAAAAGATCCTAATCTGGACCTTTCACATGGTTTGTCTTCTGGGAGGTGGGAGTGCTCGTTTCTACTTTATTTGTACTCTTTCC
>NW_006159732.1:7217459-7228755 GCF_000334495.1 Tupaia belangeri chinensis
CAGATAGTGTCTTGACCAGAGGAGGCCTCATCAGTCCTGTTTCAGTTTCTCCAGAAGAAACTGAAAAGTACATACAGTTAGTTTGACTCCTGAATATAGCCTAGGATGAAAGATAAAAACTTGTTACAGATCAAGATAATTACTTAGTACTAGAAGTGGGGTAGTATCTCTCAGGTGTTCTCAAAGCATATCTTTCTAGCTGGCAGGATCATGCAGAGTTCCCTATAGGCATATCTATTCGATACCTTTGAATAATATTATTATCCCAAAATACAAATTATCCGAAGGAAAACATCTTCACATTTTCCACCTCAAAATTACTTGGTTGTGCCTGCATTACGCATATGCTAAGACTTTCACTCCCTAATCCAAAGAGACTTCCTGTTGTACTTCCTTCAGGAATGGTTCTATAGGTTCACCACCACCACCATCATCACCATTTAACACACAAAATTCCCATTTTTTAGAGGATTCTCATCCCTCATTGTGGTTGGGGATCTCCGAATGCATTCAAATTGATGTCGAGATATTTTTCACAGAAGTAAATTCTAGAAGAATTTGAGAAAAATAAGATCAAGTATTTCCATATTTGTCTAAGTTATGCTGGAACCTCTAGTTAGAGAGGTGAATTCAACCAGGCAATAGTATTTTCCTTTTATTTGGGATTTAAGTAATGTGTATTAGCTTGGATGATATTTTATAACATGTCATTTTATTTGAGCCCTCTGTCCATAGCTGGACATTCACCAATCATTAAATGTAAAACCAGAATTGAGTTCACTAATTCGAATGAAATTCTTTTACAGAAGAGTAAGCAGGGGTCTGGCAGGTGGCATGGTGGTTGAGGATGCTGGACTCCCCACACAGCTGACCACAGTTCGAGTCTTGGTCCTGGCAGCTTCCTTTCTCACTTTCCTTCTCTGTCTTTCTCTGGAAAAATTTTAAATAAATAAATAAAGTTAAATAAATTTTTTTAAAAGAAAAAGAAGAGTAAGCAGGCCATTGCTACCTAGAAATTAGGCTACGGTCTTTATAATTTTGGGGTTTTTTTGCATCTTATTAGACAATGTAAAACAAAAATATGTATCTTATTTGACAATGTGAAAAAAAACTAAAGAATAGGGATAATGTAGTCACAGCAAACATACACAACACAAACAATAATCAAAATAAAGTAGATTAAGAAGTTGTTAAAAAAACAAAAATGAGACTTTTTAAAATATTTGAACAAAATAAACATGTGCTCTGTGCAGTTTCTAATTTTCAGCCAGTAGTGTAACCTCAACATGTGTTCTATGCAGTTTCTAATTTTCAGCCAGTAGTGTAACATTGTACGTTTTCATGAATTAAAATGCTTGAAGCCAGCAGGTGACATGGTGGTTAAAGCACTGGACACCCACAGGGCTGACTACGGTTCCAGTCCAGGATGTGGCAGCTTGCTTCCTCACATTCTCTCTGTCTCTCTCTGTCTCTCTCTGGCAAACATTGCATGTCCTGTAGAAAATTAAAAAGTAACAATGATAAACGAAAAAAATTTTCAGTGCTCTAAGTCTGTATTTAGCCTACACGAATCATCATTACATTCTAGTCAGCTCGTCCTCGTTCATTAAACTTTGACCATTTTATCAAAAATATATATGAAATCCAAAATGTATTAGATAATAGACTCAATTGCTGATTTGCATCACCCGATCGGACTTACTGCGTCTTTCTTAACTCAATGAATCGATTCAGTTGTATTTAAATACATGCCAAGAATACAACCGTCGGAAGGGCCGAGTAATAAAGTGCCTTCAGGCCCCTCGTTCTTCCTTACTTCTGCTGCTTTGTTGATTAACCCCACATTTTTGCGTTCTTAAACAAGAAAGGAGGAAAGGTAGAAACTAGGACAGTTTTTGGATTCTAGAACGGTACCAGAACTAAATAGGCTTAACATTTGATCTGCTTTAAGGTAAGGGAGAATAGTTACCAATATTTACCAAGTGTTACCGTGACATTAATTCCCAAAAGGAAAAGCATAGAACTTTAAATTCAGACCTCAGCTAAAAACTTACGTCCTTAAGGACAATGACGTAAGTGATAAATTGAGAATGTGTGATTCATCGAAAGTCATCTTGTGTTGCATAATTCATAATATGACATTTTGTTTTGAGACATGAGTACTTCTTATTGCAGTTTCATACATAAGAATTTTAAATAAGAATAAAACTCATCATGAAAATAATAATTCTGCAACTTTCATGAGATAATGATAATTGCCTCAGGAATCTAAAGATTGTCACCATTTTTTTTTCATTTTCTTAAAAGTTACTTATAAATTAAAAATGTTTTATCAATTTCAAGTAAGTATGTAAAAAGTAAAGAATACATTGCTTTTCTCTCTACTACCTAAAATCATCTAATATATTCCCAATGGTATTAGTTTTCCTATATGTAGTTTTCTTTTTATTTATCTTTTCTTATATTTAGCTCTGTTCCTCTTTACAGCAGACAATATAGATTCTCAAAGCATAAACGCATTGCATGTCAAGCACGTCGAAGATATTACCATACATAACTTTTTGTTCTGTGTCTGGTAATTTTTTTTTTCCTGAGCCCTTCCTTCCTACAACTATAGATATCAAAGACTGCATAGGAGGTGATATCATCTGTTCCTTTTTTTAAAAAAAAATATATATTATTGGGACCAGTAGATAGCATGGTTATGTCACTGGACTCCCATGTTGTTGACTGTGCTTTGAGTCCCAGGCCCAGCAGCTTGAAAATCATGTCGAACGTGTGTGCATGTGTGCCCAAAATCCCAAGGGGAGAATGGAAGAGAAGGAATGGCAATGTGGCCATCTCCCCCGGGGGGTGATTTCTCGCTTTCTGTCTCTCTGTCTCTCCACTGAGCACATGCATCCTATAGCAAAATAAGGATAATAATAGTAAATTTATTATTATTGATTTTGTTACTGGGCATGTGCGCTCACCAGAGAGAGACAGAGAAAGAGGGAAAAAGGGAAAAGGAGAGAAAAAGCTGCTAGTTCTGGGACCTGAACTTGTTGGCCATGTGGGAATCTAGAACTGGTTGACCATGTGGGAATCTAGAACTGGTTGGCTATGTGTGAATCCAGCCCCTTAATCACCAGTGTCTTAACAACCATGCCCAAGGTGTCATCTTTTATTTTCTTTTTTTAAAGAGGTTTTTGCCTTAGGGTGCATGCACTCACTGGAGAGTGAGACAGAGGCAGTGAGAGGGAAAGTGAAAAAATCACCTCCTAGGGGGATGGCCACACCGCAATCCCTTCTCCTTCATTCTCCTCCTGGAGAAATCTTGGGCATGCACACACACGTCCTGCATGAGTTTCAGGACACAGGGTCCGGGACTCAAACTATGATCGGCCATGTGGGCGTCCAGTGATGTAAACACTATACCATCTGTCATCTGTTTTTAAACCTAGAAGCTATCCTTTGTCAGTGAATTAAACAATAGAATTAAATATCAAAGCTTGAGAATTCTAATATCACTCTTGATAGAGCTTCATGGGTAGTGTAGTTCAATTTGTAGCGTGAGTTACATTTTTCCACACTTTGCCTCTTCTTCATTTCATTAATATTAAGATTTATTACAACTTACTATATTGTTTATGTAGAAACAATGTTGATTTCTCAACTTATAAATTAGTTTATTCAATTATCCAAAAAATGTCTGATATAAGCTTCAAGAATGAAAACAATGCTTTAATCTTTATTTTGGTTTTTAAAAATTTATATTTATCTGCCAGAAAAGTAAAAGATCAATCTTAAAACAACTTTAACTTTTTTATGACAATGGATCATAATGAAAGTCTACCACACAGTAATTCATCAATCTAGTCTGAAAAATGATAGCTTGAGATTATATTTAAAATTTTAGTTAGAAAATTTATAAAACAAGGATAACTTATCTAACTCTATTAAGTAACTTCAAGCATAGCAGATGATGTTCCCACAAAATAGTGTCAAATTCTTAGCTGAAATTGCACTTGTCTACTAAAACGTAGGCCTGTTAGCCAACAGAGTCCTGCTAAGAACAGAGACAGGTGTTCAGGGCAAATATTCTCTTTAAAAGCAGACACATGTAGCTACTGGAAGCTTGAATTCAGGTGGCACTAGCAGTAGGACACAGCTGCATGATGCTGGAGCTATATAGGAAGCCTCACAGTTCGGTTACCCAGGCATACCTGAACAAGGTGGGTGCGCTACACACACTCATGATCCTGACTGGCTGAAAGGCTGTGGCTGTCATGACAAGACTCCCTCAGGCCTCTTCCCTCTCTTTCACAAGAATAACTAACTAACTAACTAACTAACTATATATGTTTTCAATTTTTTGTTTTAAAGGTTTTTGACATAGGACACATACACTTGCTAGAGAGAGAGACAGAGACAGAGACAGGGAGAGGGAAGTGAGAAATTATCTCCCCCAGGGGGGATGGCCACACTGCAATCTCATCATATACACACTTTTTAAAGCTTGCATTTAGGCACTATATCTCAGAAATTCAAGCAAAACATTAGAAGAAGAATATGGAGAACTCAGTTTTGTTTTTTGTTTGTTTTTGTTTTTTGAGAGAAAGATTTTTGCTATAGGGTATGTGTACTTGCTAGAGAGACAGAGAAACAGAGACAGAAAGTGAAAAATCAGTCTGGAAAGGGAGCAGGGAAGGACCACGCCACAATCCCTTCTCTTCCATTCTCCTCTTGGGATTTTGAAGATTCATGTACATGTGCCCAGCATGGATTTTAAGTTTCCAGGTCCAAGACTAGAACCATGACCGAGTACTTGGGAGTCCAGCAATGTAACCATTATGCCATCTGCTGGTCCTAGGATTCAACTTTATTTTAGCAAATTAGGACTTGGTTTTTGCTTTCCCCTTTTACTTTCACCTGTATTCTATAAAAATGAATAAGGTAAATTCTATGAAATGGGAAAATATTTGGCATTATAATTACAAAACAATTATAATTACAAAGCTGTTATAATTACAAAACAATTGCAAAAATTTTACAAATTTGGTAGAATTTTTTTTTTTTTGGAGAGGTTTTTTTCACTATAGGGCGCGTGCGCTCGCCAGACAGACAGAGAGAGACATAGAGACAGAAAGTGAGAAATCACCCCCCAGGGGGGATGGTCACGCCGCAATCCCTTCTCCTCCATTCTCCTCTCGGGATCTTGGGCACGTACGCACACGCGCCCGGCGTGAGTTTTAAGCCACCGGGTCCGGGACGTGAACCGCGGTCGACTATGTGGGAGTCCAGCGACATAGCCATTACGCTAACTGCTGGTTCCCAAATTTGGTAGATTTTGATAAATTATAGACACCTAGTAATAAATAAGTCTTCACTGCCTTTCACTCTGTGATGAAATATTTGTGCTTCAAGATATTTTGTCACTTTTTAATCTTTTTTTTTATTATTAAGGTTTTGCCTTAGAGCATGTGTACTTGTCAAAGAAAGAAAGACAAGGAGACACAGAGAGAGGGAAAGTGAGAAATCACTCCTTCAGGAAGGATGGCCATGCTGCAGTCCTTTCTCCTCCATTCTCTTCCTGGGATGTTAGGCCATACACAAACGTGCCCAGCATGATTTTCATACTGCCTAGTCCAGGACTCAAACCATGGTTGACCATACTCATTTGAGATAATTTGACCTTCTACGCTTGTTTTTGGGTACATTGATAATCATAGCTAGGGATACATTATTACATTTTATGACTGTTCATTATAAAAACAGACCAAAAACTTAATCACAATTACATTATCTCTTGAATATGGAATTGGCTCACTTTAGATGATTCCTTGGAACAATTTGTTGATCGCCTTTTACTTCACACTTTGGGTATTGCATTAATTTAGCACTTTTTTCATTGAAAAACTTGTTTATATGTTCTGCTTCTTTAAAATTATACCATTTTATAAAATTACATCACACCAGCTTTTCTATTATCCAACATACCAATAATGTGGCTATTAAACTGAAATCAGTAACTACAGATCATAACCTCTCTTTATAAAGTTCCTTTCTTTATAAGAAAGTCAGCAGAAACATGCCTGTGAAGGAACTTTTTGCAAGTAATCAGCTTACATGGAATGTAATATAACCATTTGTGTGAGAGTTAGTGAGCTAAATTATTGGTAAGAGATTATTTGCTTTAAAATTAAAATATAAAATCAGTCCACAAGAGTCTGAATTATAGTTCAGTATTGGAAAAAGGACTTTCCAAAGCTTACTTGAGTCACAGCTTTGAAGCAACCCAGAACTTTAGGTAAACTTACTTACAAATATGATGTACAAAAAAGTCATGTTTTTAATTTTTTAAAATAGCGATTAATTGTGATCCTCTCACATGGATTTTCCCTATCCTGAGATTAATCTATAAATATTCACTCTGAAAGCAAACATTGGTTTTGTCAGTACGCCTGGATTGTTTTTGCTTGAAATGTTTTGTGATTATCCCATAGACCTTGACAGCAAAGTCACCACTGTGAACCTCAACTGTATGCTGCGGATGGAACTTCAGGGGTTGTTTTTAAAATTTCATTTGGTCCTCTTTTAAAAGACAGAATGGACCTTAGGAGAATCTCATGGTGTGAAGATGAAGTCTCATTTCCAAAGTTCAATTTCAATTTTGAATCTTTTATTTTAGACAAATTTGTAAAGAATTCCAAGACCTCCTGAGCCAAGATAGATCACCTCTGGGATCCTCCAGACCCACTCCAATTCTAGACCTTGACATCCAGAGACACTTAACACATTTCAGGTAAGACTGGTCCTCCAGTGTACTCAAACTCTCTTCTAAACTGTTAAACCATTTTTACTAACCTGAACATTTATGTATTCCTATCATAGTCCCATTTAGAGATACTGATATCACTAATACATTCATATGGTGACTATCCTTGTCTGTCCAGGCTGCTATTAAAAAAAATAAATAAAATAAAAAATAAAAACAAAAAATCCTAACACCTTAGACTAGGTAATTTATGAACAGCAGACATGAATTGACAATGTTACAGCCTGGGGGGTTCAAGATCAAGGCATCTGCAGATTCAGTATCTGGTTGGGGCCTGCTCTCTGCTTCAATGATGATGCCTTCTCAATTCGTCCTTACACAATGGAAGGGGTGAAAAGCTCCCCCATGGCTCTTTTCTAAGGGCACGAATCCCATTCCCAAGGTCTCTGCCCTCATGACCTAATCACACTCTACACCACCCCTACTTTAATACTATTGCATGGAGATTAGGTTTCAACATATGAATTTTGAGAAGATGCAGGCATTCAGACCATAGCAGTGGCTGCCTGAATTCTTTGCAATTCCAAGCATGAAAAATCATATTGAGAGAGTAACACTGCCTAAAGCATTTTAGATCAGAAATTGTAATATCTTTCTGCATTTGTCGGGAAATTGTGACTTTTCGAAAGTGAACACTATTATTTCAAATAATCCCTACCACTTTTAAATCAGGATTCTGAAATCATTTAAATGACTCTTTATCTCGGTGATGTGAATTGTTAAATGGACAGATGATATGACAGAAGTTAAAAGGATATCATTGACTGATTTTCCATGAGTATGTTAATAATTTATACTCAATTAAAAATTGCAAATGGTTCTGAAGTTAGGCCACACAAGAGCCTGAAATGTATTATTGAAACCATTTTTTAAATTTCATTTTCTGAAATGTTTTGAAAGTGAATAGAATATTTTTTCTAGTTAATTTATGCCCTAGATACAATGTGAGAAAGAACACAGTAATCACTCCAGTGACTTTCACTTTTAAAACTCTAGAATTCTAATGCCTACATGATTTTTAACATCAGTATAAAAGTGCTTTATTCTATTTTGGTTATTACTTGGTTTTTTAAAATGTTAAGGAATGACTAGTAATAGATTAAATATTTTAAAGAATGTTTTATCTAGTTTTATTTATTTTTTAGTTTGCTATAGGACACATGTGCTCACAAGAGAGACTGAGAGAGAGAGAGAGAGAAAACCTAAGAAACAAGCCACCAGGTCCAAGACTCAAACCGTGAGAACCGTGATCAGTCATGAGGGTGTCCAGCATCTTAACTACCACACCACCTATACATTAAACTAAACTTTCAATACCTGTCAAAGATTATAAGGTTTTTGAGGAGGGTGCTCCATTATCTAAAATAATGGATACTGCGCTGCCTCCATGGCCTAGTGGTTAAGGCAGCCAGATCTCACACGGCTGATTGTACAAATCCCAGAAGGGTAACTGCACCTGAGTATGTGCATGCCCAAAATCCCAAAAGGAGGAGCGATGGCGAAGAAGGAATCACAGTGTGACTCATTTTCCCATGGAGATACTTTCTCCTTTCCCTCTCACTCCCTGTCTCTCATTCTCTCTCTGGTGAATACATACACTCTCTAGTACATAATCATGGCAGTAAGTATTTAATGTTTAGTCTGAACCATCAGAAATTTTAAAATACAATACTTTAGTTCTCAATGTCACACGTTTCTTCAAAATCTAGTAGACATTTCTCTGGAGATTCTTAGGATTTATCTCCCAAAAAGGCACCAAATGCATGATATATTTTACAGGACTCTTCTCCTGCCACTTAGTTGAGTTATTGAAGGCAAGTGTATTGAAATTAAAAGAGAGTATAATGTCCAGAAGTTCAGAGCAAAAGGCATTGCAGTCAATAGAACCATTTTCAACTTTAGGACCATGTGAGCTGGATTGTTCAAGGGTAACTTATTCACTCTTTTCAAACCTTTATTTCCTGAGATTTAAATGAGATAAAGACCCTTCCATTATACGGTGGCAATGTGCTAAAAGAGATAAAGAATTAAAAGGGAGCATTCAATAAATAATTTATTTGCCTCTACCACTGATCTAAGTTTTAATGGCATCAATGACTCCACCCTTACATCTGTACAAAAATTTTTATATTTTTTGCTTACATATACATGAAAGGAATTTATCTTTTC
Source organism: Tupaia belangeri chinensis (assembly GCF_000334495.1). NCBI lineage: Eukaryota > Metazoa > Chordata > Mammalia > Scandentia > Tupaiidae > Tupaia > Tupaia belangeri. Next base: position 7,226,446 of record NW_006159732.1, read on the forward strand.
TTAGAATGTCAACATAATAGTTTTTTATTCAAATTTAATTCTGTATTTTAAAAAGTTTGTTAAATTAAAAATGTACTCTAAGGGGGAGTGTCTATTAAAGAACAGAGAATGGAGACTCTATGTCATGTGTCTTAGGTTATTTCCAGTCAGATGCTGAAGCCTTTATTGGATGACGAGTGGTCCTTTTTTAGGCTCAAAATAAAATAGAGCATCGACGTGCAAATTGAGTATCAGTTAGTGTGTGAAATAAATAGGCAAAACCTTTGTTTGCTCAGCATTGGCACAGTCTGTTAATTTGTTAATACATTAGTCAGTTGCCAACTTAATGGCATAGGATTCTTCAGGGAAGACTTTCATTGTTAAATGTGAGCTGAATGTTTCTTATGTGGGCTTTATATATGTGTATTTACTCCCCATGCAGACTATGGTAACAAGCCGGTGTTCCGCAGAGAACTAAATATGGAGTAAATAACTGTCTCCACCCTCAGTAAAAAAGAAATGGAGAATATATTTGGGATATAAAACACTCAAGATTAAATATGACTTTAGGGACTCTATTAGACTTTGACACATGTAACAATATCTTGAAAATATTCTAGCATTACATAATGTGTTTGCCTACAATAGCATCATATATAAAATTTTGGTATTTGTATGCTGATTATTTGGAATATCAGAAAATTGTGATTAGCATTGATTTTTTTAAGTGTTTGGTCACAATTTTCATGCGTTCTTCTTTAACAACTACCCAGATTATTATTGTTATTATTATTATTTTTTAATTGCCAGAGAGTGCAAACAGTCACTGGAGAAAGACTGGGAGACAAAGAGAGATAGAGACAGAAAAGACACACCCAGTGGGATGTGGTTACACTTTGGTCTCCTCTCTTTTTCTCCATTCTGTTAAGGTTGGGGCACACATGTACATGCATCTGGCATGTTTTTCAAGCCACCACGGCTGGGGTTCAAACCATGGTTAGCCCTGTGGGTTCCAGTTCCCTTAACTACTAGGCCATGAGGCCAGCCCTCCAGATTGTTTATATAGGCAAAATTTTCTGATGTCATAATGGAAAGTAGTAGGATGCTATAAATCACTTAGGCAAAATTCATTTTATAGTAACTTTTCAAAACTATATCTTTTATAAAACTGTGAAAAAATATAACATACAATTTACTGTTTTAATGATCTTTAAGTGTACCTTTCAGTAGTGTTAAGTATATTCACATCATTGTACAATCTCCAAGACTTTAATTTCACAAAACTGAAACTGAAACTCTGTACCCTACTTTCATTTCCCGCCCACCATCCCAAAACCCTAGCAATCACCATTCACCTTCTGTTTCCATGAATTTGAGTACACCAGATATCTCATATGACTGGGATCATGCACTATTTGTCTTTTTTTGAAACTGGCTAATTTCACTTAGTGTAATGTTTTAAATAATGTTGTAACATATGTCAAAATGTCCTCCCTTTCTCTCTCTCTCTCTCTCTCTCTCTCTCTCTCTTTTTTTTATTAGAGATGTGTTTGCTATAGGGTGCTTGCACTTGCCAGAGAGAGACAGAGAGACAGAAAGTGATAAATCACCTCTCAGGGAGATGACCACGCAGCAATCCCTTCTCCATTCTCCTCTCAGGATTTTGGGCATGCAAACACACACGCCCGGCATGAGTTTTGAGCTAACAGGTCCAAGACTTGAACCACTGTCAACTAAGTGGGAGTCCAGCAACATAACCATTATGTCATCTGCTGGACCCTAATGTCCTCCTTTTTTAAGACGGCATAGCATTCCACTGTATGTACATATTCCACGTTTTGTTTGCTCACTCATCTATTATTGCACACTTGGGTTGTTTCCTCCTCTTGACTATTGTGAATAGTGCTGGCGTGAACAGGGACTGTGTAAATATGTTTTTGAGATCAAGATCCTATTTACCATTTTGTAAATGTGTACTCAAAAGTAGAATTGTTGCACTACATACTAATTTTTTGTTCTCTTTTTGAAGACCTGCTGTACTCTTACTGTGCCATCTTAGATTTCCACCATCTTTTTTTTTTTTTGAGAGGTTTTTGCTATAGGGCGCGTGCACTCGCCAGACAGACAGAGAGAGACATAGAGACAGAAAGCAAGAAATCCGCCCCCCAAGGGGGATGGTCACGCCGAATCCCTTCTCCTCCATTCTCCTCTTGAGATCTTGGGCATGCACGCACATGTGCCCGGTGTGAGTTTTAAGCCACCGGGTCTGGGACGTGAACCGCGGTCGACTACGTGGGAGTCCAGCGACATAGCCATTACGCTAACTGCTGG
>NW_006159732.1:7229062-7260796 GCF_000334495.1 Tupaia belangeri chinensis
TGCATGTGTGTGCATGCCCAAAATCCCAAGGGGAGAATGGAGGAGAAGGGACTGTAGCATGGTCATCCCCCCTCAGGGGTTATTTCTCGCTTTCTGTCTCTCTGGCAAGCATAGGCGTCCTATAGTAAAAATCTCTAAAAAAATGGTTTATTTAGGTTTTTGTTGTTGTTGAGTTGAAATTCTTTATTTATTCTAGACCTTAACCCTTTATCAGACATTCTTTACAAATATTTTCCCATTCTGTAGGTTAACTCTTCAGTTGATGATGAGTGTTTCAGTTCATTTCAGCAGCTGAATGTATGCCAGTTTGTTTATTTTTAATATTTTTGCCTGTGCTTTTAGTGTTATGCCTAGAAAGCTGTTGTCAAATCCAATATCTTGAAGAGTTCTCCTATGTTTTCTTCTAAGAGTCTTTGGGTGTTATGTTTAGGTCTTTGACCCACTTTGAGTTACTTATTGAATATTGCACAAGGCAAAGGTCTAATTTCATTCTTTTTATTTTTTTAATGTTTAAAAACTTGCTGTAGCATGCATGCACTTACTAGGGAGAGACAGAGAGGGAGAGAGAGAGAAAAGGAACATGAGAAAAGTTCCCCCTAGGGAGGAGAACTATACCATAATCTCTTCTCCTTCACTCTCTACTCAGGATGTTGCTCATGCATACATACATGCCTGGTGTGTTTTCAAGCCACTGAGTCTGAAACTCAAACCATACTGTCAATCCTGTGAGACACAGTCACCTTTACCACCATGTGCCATTGCTGGCCCCACAACTTTTGCATGTCCTGAACTATATCCTACTAACAAAAGATACATTGTTGACATTTCTAATTAAAACCCAAATTGAAGCCTCCTAATGTAGATTGAATTTACATGTATAGATTTTTTTAACCACACAATTATAAAAAGATGCACCAATACAATACTTTAATAATAGAATAGTAAAAGTCTGGTTGTTGTCTGGCCTTGAAATGCACTACACTTTGCATACACTTTGCATGTATAGTACTAAAACTTGACTTCACTAGGACCAGCAGATGGTATAATGGTTATGTCAGTAGACTCCCACGTAGTCGACTGCAGTTCAAGTCCCAGACCTGGCAACTTCAACTCACACTGGGCGTATGTGTGTGCATGCCCAGGAATCTGAGAGGAAAATAGAAGAGGGATTGGTGTGTGGCCATCTCCCCTGGGAGGTGGTGTCTTCACTTTCTGTCTTTTTGTCTCTCTCTCTGTCTCTCTGGCAAGCATATGTGCCTTATAGCAAAAATCTCTCTTAAAAAAAATCTTGGTTTCACAGCAGAATCATTCTTGTGACTTTTTAAAAACCTATTGAGCCAGCAGGTGGCATGCTGGTTAAAGTGCTGGACTCTCACATAGCTGACCGTGGGTCAAATCTCAGACCTGGTGGCTTGAAAATTATACTGGTGCATGTGCATGTGTGCCCAAAATCCCAAGAGGATATTAGAAGAGAGGGATTGATGGCCATCTCCCGTAGGAGGTGATTTCTCACTTTTCCTTTCGCTGTCTCTTTCTGGTAAATGCATGTGCCCTGTGTAAAAAAATAAATAAATAAATAAAATAAAATGAAAGCAAATAAAAAATTAAAAATCTTGGGACCAGCAGTTAGAGTAATGGCTATGTCGCTGGACTCCCACGTTGTCGAGCGACATGTCCTGGACCCAGTGGCTTAAAACTCACACCGGGCGCGTGTGTGTGCGTGCCCAAGATCCCCACGGGAGAACGGAGAAGGGATTGCGGCGTGGCCATGCCTCCTAGGGGGTGATTTCTTGCTTTTTGTCTCTCTGTCTCTCTCTGTTTGTCTGGCGAGCACACGCGCCCTATAGCAAAAACTTCTCAAAAAAAGAGAATTAAAAATCTTTATAATTGGAGTATATATTTAAAGATCTGATTCAATAGGTCTAAGATGAGACTTGCAAATCTATATTATTTTTATTTATTTATTAAAGAATTATTTTATTTATTTATTTATTTATTTGCCAAAGAAGAGCGTTTTGTTATTTGTATGTACAGAAAAGTCAGCCGCATACATTTAACTCAGTTTGGTGGTGAGCTCTTTATTTCGCCTTTGCCTTTTCCAGGTTGGTGATGTGAGTCACAGATTTCGGGCCCAGGACATTGCCTCCCCAGTGGCGGCAGATCTCATGGTATCTGTTGTTGTAATTGGTCCTCATGGCTTCCACCAGCTTAGCCAGGGCACGTTTGTCCTTCAAGTTAACCTGTGTGAAGGCGACAGTGGTACAGGATTTCCTGTGGACCAGGTGTCCCAACCTGGCTATTTCCTTGATAATTCAGGAGGGAACCCCCATCTTCCAACACAGGGCAGGTAGGAAGACACCCAGCTCGATGGAGTCCGTGTCATATGTAATCACCACCAGCTGAGCCGCCTTCTTCTCCCCCAAGGTGGTGACAATGTTGACCCCTGTCCGGAAGACCTGCGGCCTCTTAGTGGGGATATCCCCTTTGTTGGTGGCCTTCTCAGCCTAGGTCAGCAGGCAATGCTTCTTCTCCTGCTTTGTCTCTGGCCTGTACTTGAGGGCCAGCTTAAGCAGCCGAGTAGCTGTCTGGCAGTTCAGGGCCTGGGTGAGCTGGTTAATCTCAGGAGGTATTTTCAGCAGCTTGTAGAGGATGGCCCTCTGCCACTGCAGCCAGATGTAGTGGGGCCATTTGCCAAAGCAGGTGAGGTTCTTTTTGGGCTGGATGTCCTGCCCTATTCCAAAATTCTTAGGCTTTATCTCAGAGGATAGACCACTTTCTTTGTCTCCTGCTTCTTTATGACAGCAGTGGCCAGAGCCCCTTGGCCTTCTTTTCCTTTGGCATCTTCGGTGACTGGAGGAGAGAGACTGTTTAATTTTATTTATTATTATTATTTTAAAATTAGCTATAGGGCACATATGCTCACCAGAGGGAGATACAGAAAGAGAGATGGAAAGTGAGAAAGCAAGCCACTAGATCTGAGACTGGAACCACAGCTAGCCATGTGGGAGTCCAGTGCCTTAACCACCATGACATCTGCTGGTCTATATTATTTTCAAAACAAAACTCTAGATTCTGATAGCTAGGCAGAGTTAAAAATAATTATCTTGGTTGGCACTAGAGCATCAGGAAAGACCTAAAGATTAGATTGTAAGAAAAGAAAATAGAGCTATATTTTGAAGACCTGTATTACAGGTACGTCATCAGTTTTTAAGATAAGAATCTGAAATAGCTAGAAGTTTGAATTTTGAAAGATCTCTGAATTGCATGCAGTTACTTGGGCAATTGGGTCAGGACCCTGACATAAGACAGGTCGAAGAAAAAAATCCAGTCACAATATTTTCTTTGGCAACAAATGAAATGTGGAGATCAGGGGACAATGACGGACACTGAATAGGTGATGTCAGTCAAAAGACAATATGGCACAGAATACCAGTGTTGTTTTGTTTTTGTTTTGTTTTGTTTTGTTTGTTTGTTTGTTTTTGCTATAGGGCACATGCTCTTGCCAGAAAGACAAAGAGAGACAGAGAGACAGAAAGCGAGAAATCACCCCCCCAGGGGGATGGCCATGCTGCAATTCTTTCTCCTCCATTCTCCTCTTGGGATCTTGGGCATGCACACACATGCACTTGGCATGAGTTCAAGCCACCGGGTCCAGTACTTGAACCATGGTTGAGTACATGGGAGTCCAGCGACATAGCCATTATGCCAACTACTGGTCTTGAATATCAATATTTTGCCCAGGCATCAGAGATGTGGCATATAATTACATAAAAAAGGGATCTCAAATCTATGTGGAAGTGAAAGTAGACTACTGCAAATACATGAATAAAAATAATTTGAGGTGGGATTAACAGGTGGCATAGTGGTTAAGGATACTGGACTCCCACATAACGGACCACAGTTTGAGTCCTGAACCTGGCAACTTGCTTTCACAATTTCCCTCTTTCTCTCTGTCCCTCTCTGGTCAAATATATAAATATATATATAGTTAAAAGAAATAATTCTTTTTAAAAAATAATGTAAGGAGACAGGCAACAACAATCATAGCTGATAACATTATATTTCTGAGTGACCAGACTAAAGAGAAGGTGTAGAATGGCTAATTCTTCTTCGGCCATTGCTTGGTACGATCTCATTTCCAAATCATGTGTAGTCTTCATAGTTTCTGAGGATAAGGACTGAAATACTGAACTAAGAACTTAAAAAAAAAGAAGAACAATATTCTTAAACGATTAGCTTTTCTCTCCTTTGGAAGCAAAGCATTTCCAATTCATTGTTAATGCGCCATTGAAAATTATGTGAAATTATATCTTGTGCACTGATATATTTATTTTTTTAAAGAATTATTTGATTTTATTTATTTATTTTAATTTGAATAGAGAGAGACAGAGTGAAAGAGAGGAAGAAAGCAAGCCGCCAGGTCCAGGACTCAAACTGTGGTTGACCATGTGGGATTCCAGTGCCCTTAACCACCACCCCACCTGCTGGCCCCTGCACTGATGTATTTAAAATACGTCAGTATTCTAAATGATGTATTTATATACCTATGATTCTGGTGGTAACCTGGGTAAATGCATGTTAGTATAGATGGTGTACTGTTCATAATTTTCTACTGACAGTAAACCATAAGCTCAAGAGAAGGTTGGATTACAAAGGAAGCATATCACATCTGACTTTGAAAGCAGACATTTGGCAGAGTCTTATTTTCCGTTGTTTTTGCTGAGTGCCAACTGGGAAAGAAGAGAAGAGGGGAGCCTGACAGAATAAGCATGGCGGATCCTCTAATTTAACTGGGAAAGCAGAGAAGAAGGGAGACTGACAGAATAAGCATGGCGGATCCTCTAATTAGTAACCTCAGTTTGTGTTACACTTATATTTAATCCAAATCTCCCCAATGCAGACTACTTGAAATCATACTTACAGGGTGGCTGATTTGGTACCTTGAGAACTGTCACTTTTTTCAGCTGATCGAATATGTCCAGCTAAAGACAGGTAATGTCCTGACCTTGTAAAGCACAGACAACTACTTCCAGTATCCTGTTGCTGCCGACATGCCAGTGTGCTCAGGGAAACCAGGTGCACAGCAGTGACCCTTCTCAATTCAAATCTGGGAAGCTGTTTGTTTCCATCAAAATGACAGAAGGCAGGTTAATTGATTATTTATGATTTTCTGAGTACCATCCACTGTGTGCATTGTTGTGGAGAGCATAGCAGACACCACAATACTTACCAGAAAGGGGAATATATTTGACTGAGATCTACAGAAGACCCCATGGACTCACAATTCCCAGGAATATCAATGGCAGTTAGATAAGGTGGCGTGGGACGCCTTGGACAGAACAGAAACTGAGCTCAGATAAAAATCTAGACCCCTAATTTTCAGAATGTTAGAAATTTCCCTCTATTAAATTTCAGGAGATTATTATTATTACATTTAATTTCCTAGAGGGCATGTGCACTTGCCAGAGAGATAAAGAGAGAGAGGGAGAGAGATAAAGCAGCCCCCATGGGGAATGGCCATGCCTCTATTCCTTCTTCTCCATATCTCCCTCCTTTCAGGATTTTAGACACACACACACACACACACACACACACACACAGGTCCCAATGTGTTTCAGGCTGCTGGGTCCAGGACTTGAATCATGTGATCAGCCATGTGGGAATCAGCTCTATTAACCACCAGGCCATAGATTTGCCCAGAATTTCAGGAAACCTTAACAGTTTTTTTTTTCTTTTTTTTTTGTCTTTTATATTCTCAAAATCTATTTGAAATCAAATTCAAGCCAAATCACTTCTGACATAGTAAATAAGGAGAACATAGACTATCTGTAATGCCTAGTTCAGAAAGGACAGTCTATCAGAAAAATGAACAAATTCTGTTCTTGGCAACATGCTGAAGAGAGAATGTTTGTTTATACTTTAATTTGAACATGTTGGGTCCACTTTAAGAAGCCAAAAGCATGTATGGCTTTTGTAATTTTGTTTTTTGCTTTTTAATTTTTTTTATGATGACAAAGCGGCTAAAAAATTCATCAGCAGTGGGTGATTTTCTTAATCTTATAAAACGTTCTTTAGTGTCAGAAAAGAAATGAAGACAGGCTGAAATTTTACTGTTTCTTTTCTCTTACTGTGCTGATGGCAAGTATCACAAAGATAACTAAAGGAATGTCTTATTCTTTAAGTACTTCTGAAGTGGAAAATAATTCCATATTATATAAAGACTTACAGTATATGAGAGCAACTCTACGATAGAGGATTAAACAGAATTCTAGTAATTATTTGGAGCAGTCAGGAAAGGATTTTATCTCTCCATCCATGGTACTAGCACATAGTATATGTCCCATAAATATATGTCAGTAACTAGATATTATGATATTATTACTATCTTACTTATAAATTGGCTATGTCCTCCATTGGTTTATTCCCAGGGCCAGGATTTTTTTTTGTTTTTCTTTTGTCTTGTTTTTTAAAAAGAATTATTATATTTAATTTTTTTTATTTCTTTATTTTAATTTGACTAGAGAGGAACAGAGTGAGAGGGAAAGACGGAGCGAGAGGGAAAATGAGAAAGCAAGCCACCAGGCCTGGGACTTAAATCATGGTTGACTATGTGGGAATCCACTGCCCTTTACCACCATGCCACCTGTGGCCAGCCTCCCTGGGGCCATGATGTTTTGTTTAGCCCATGCATGGGCCTCCCCGGGGCCATGATGTTTTGTTTAGCCCATGCATGAGCTGGGGAGGTGAAGTAATCACCATGTTTAATTTTTCTGTTTGACTCCAAAAGTATAAGCGGTCTTCAAAAAGTTCACTGAAAATACTTTTATAAGAAACTAGGTCTGGATTTCAAATATTTATTTGTTGAAACAAAATAAAATTGTACTTTAATTCAATGTTTTCACAAACTTTTTGAAGTACCCTCATATACTGACATCTCACCTTCTTCAGAATAGACCCTTGTACGATTCCTATAATGCTTTGAATATAAGAAATGTATAGTCAGTCCCAGACATCTGTGTGTCTGCCGATGATTAAATTTCGTTCAATGATTCTCAGTCTTAGAAGGCCCCTTACATGTCCTACTCTCCTTCAACATTTAGATCGTCTCTCCAACATCCCTGTCAAGTTGTCACCCATTCCAGGCTTGTCAACTTTCAATGATAGACTGCTCTTCTATTTCTGACAACTCTATTAGAAATGCCTTCTTTCCATTGAGGTAACACTGTCTCCTTCACATCCCACTCCTTGGAGGCCTTGCAAAGTCAGTTCAATCCTGTCTGCCTCCCAATTTCTAAAGGCAGCTCTCATGTCTCCCTGAGTTTTCTATTCCTGGGTTATTCATCCCCACTCCCTTTATGTCAGTGCTCCACATATGACAGGCATTCCAGTCAACTCAACTCATATTTTCTGAGAGCTTTGTTCTTGGCAACATGCTTAAGAGAGGATGTTTGTTTCTATGTTAACATGAGCATGTCGGATCTTCTCTAAAGAGTCAAAAGTATGTATGGTTTTTGTATTTTTGTTGTTTTCTTAAAATTTTCTTAGGATGAGGAAGTGGTTAGAAAGGTCATCAGCAGAGGGTGATTTTCTTATCTTATGAAACATTTTTTAGTGTCAGAAAAGAAATAAAGACAGTTCAATTAAATCTACAATCTCAAAAGAAAACACCATGAAATATCAATAAATTGCACCATTAGGCTTAAAATTTTAGAAATTAAATTATTATGCCTCCATCAGGGTGTTCTGACAGTTCAAGGAGAATTTAAAGACCATTTTATTTAAGAATACTAGAAACAATAGGTTTGAAATATAAATGGAGAACTAATATCCTATATTTCCCAAACAAGCTTTTTTATGTAAAGTTGAAATTAAACTTTAAGGCCCAAATACAGTGATGGAAGTGGTAGAGTGTCACTGTGTGAGGTCAGGACCACATGGGAGGTCTCATTTCAGATCCCAGATCAACCTAAATAGGCTGGTGTATTCATCTATGTTCCTAGCTAAACTGGGAGTCTGGAGCAGAGGATCACAGGACAAGACCCTGTGAAGAATACCTCTCTCTCCCTCTGTCTTCCATCCCCACTTTCTTATGGGTCCTCTCTTGCTCATGGAAAGAAAGAAAAGAAATAGAAAAAAGAAAGAAGGAAAGAAAAAGTGGGGAGAGAGGGAGGAGGGAAGAAGGAAGGAAGGGAAAAAAAGAGAGAGAGAGAGAAAGAAGAAAAGAAAGAAAAGAGATTAAACTTTAAAATTTTAACTGGCACCAGTCCAGGTCTGGTGTTTGGGGGAGTTGGATCCTACCTGGCTGACCCTATGACAAAAACATAAAAATAAAATTTAAAAAATAAGAAATAAGACAGACAGCAACATTTTTCACTTTAGCAGAAAAAGAGCAAGCATAGTGCTCTGCAACCGTGATATGTTGCATTACTTACATTCATTTAACATTAAGCAGAAAACTTAAAAATCAAATCAGTTGCTAATACTTATTGTATTTCACAAGTCACGTGGCACAAAATTAAATGCTGTAGGAGTGTGAAAGAAAAACATCTTCAATGATACTTGTTAACTCATGATAAAGATGCTCTTATTCACAAATACTGTGATAGGCATGAGGACCAGTGCAATGGGATTTTGCAGTGGGGGAGAGATACTGGACTCAACTCAAATATACCATGGGTAAGTGGGAATTTATAGCCAAGGAGCATTATGGGGGTGAGTGGATAGCAAGAACTAATAGAAAATATCAGGAATAAAGGGAATTCTGTAGAAGTCAACCTAATGGAGTTCTTACAGAAAACTGATCTCTTACCTAGGGGATGGTAGAGAATGAGGAAGCTGATCAGATATCGAGTATGATCCAGTATTGAAGGAAGTGAAGGGCTCTTGCTAATCTGACAGGAGAACTCTTGCTGAGAATTGGATTTTACAAGAAAGGGCACAGAAAAATGTAAAAATAAATAAATAAATTATAAGAAAAAAAATAAAGCACACAGATAGGCCTAAGAGAAGGGTCGGGAGCCTGAATGAAGTTTGATTAAGTAAAAAAACCTTACTCTGTGGACCAGCAGTTAGTGTAACGGCTATGTCACTAGACTCCCATGTAGTTGACAGTGATTTGAGTCCCGGACCCGGTGGCTTAAACTCACGCCAAGCGTGTGTGCATGCGTGTCCAAGATCCCAAAAGGAGAATGGAGGAGAAGGGATTGCGGTGTGGCCACCCCCCTGGAGGGTGATTTCTTGCTTTCTGTCTCTCTGTCTCTCTCTGTCTTTCTGGTGAACACACGTGCACTATAGCAAAAACCTCTTAAAAAAAAAAAACAAAAAAACCTTTACTCTGAAGATTCAGATAACGGTTAACACATGCTTTGCAGGTCATTTAGTAACATTTTTAAAAGGTTCGGCATTAGGAAACTGGTAATTCAAACAATAGACACCAAAGGTAACTGTTTCTAACAAAACATGCAAACACACCCCTAGATGTGTCGCAACCCTTTGATATTTTGGGATGGGTCCAAAGCATCAGTATTTTTTTTAAGGTTTTTGCCATAAGGCACATGCACTCACAGGAGAGAAACAGAGACGCTGTGAGAGGGAAAGTGAGAAATCATCCCCTATTGTGTGTGTCTGGGATCCGCCGGAGGCAGGGATTGTGTGGTTGTACCACAATCCCCTCTCCATTTGTCTCCTGGGATTTTGGGCATGTGTGCACACTTGCCGAGAGTGAGTCTTAAGCTGCTTGGATCAGGGACTCAAACTGTGGTCAGACATGTGGGAGTCCAGCAGCCTTAACCACTATACCATCTGTTGGCACCAGCATATATCTATATTTTTTTTTGAGAGGTTTTTGCTATAGGGTGTGTGCACTGGCCAGAAAGACAGAGAGAGACAGAGAGACAGAAAGCAAGAAATCACGCCCCCCAGGGGGGATGCCACACCACAATCCCTTCTCTTCCATTCTCCTCTTGGGATCTTGGGCACACATACATGTGCCCAGCGTGAGTTTAAGCCACCAAGTCTGGGACTCGAACTGCAGTCGACTACATGGGAGTCCAGCGACATAGCTATTATGCTAACTGCTGGTCCCTGCACCCGTATGTTTTAAACAGTCCCCATTTAATATAAATGCTGCCAGGGAGTTGGATATGTTCCTTTGAGATTCAGAAATAACTATCATGCCTACTATCCTCCTTGGACATTCTGACATTTCAAGACAGTGTCTGTGAATGAGCTTTAGCAGCATGGGGCTAACACTGTGCATAACTGACTTAGGGAACTACATATTTAGGGGAAGACATTGAGGAAGAAATGTGTAAAGTTTTAGTTAAATAATTTCTATCTCTGCTGAGCTCTGGATTGAGGAAGAGCCCTCAGAAAACAGCTCAGGATGGTGGGAAGCACTCAAGGTAGATTACCAGGGGCCTAACTCAGTCTCTTTTTGGGTACCAGATGGATGTGTGCGCTTAAAATGGACACGTCTTCTGTCTGGACTCTGGATGTTCATCTACAAATAGATGCATTTAAACTGGGTTATCTCTAAGGCTCTTTTTTTTTTTACCCCATTCTTAATGTACTATAATATTTTAAGTCATTACTTATGCTGTTTCTACATAATTTCATATCTTCTCTTTGTGTTTTATCAACTTGTTCATTTTTTAAAGCCAATAGTTTAATAAAAATTCATTTTAAAAGTCCTAAGTTCTGGACCAGTGGGTTAGCCTAGTATATAAGGAAGCCAAATCCCACATAGTCAACCATGGATCAACTCTCAGCCCCAACAACTTGGAAAACACACCAGGTACATGTGCATGTATTCCCCAAATCCTGACAGGTGAAGAAATAGAGGAGAAAGGATTGTAGAATGACCATGCTGCATTGGGAAAGTAATTTCTCCCTCTTTTCTCTTCCTCTCTCTCTGTCTCTGGCAACTCTATGTGCCTTCTGGCAATTTTTCAAAAAGACAAATAAATAAAAATCATGAGTTCTAGGTTTAGATTTTCCATTCCCCTATTTGAAATATAAAATATGACATATCTGATAGGGAGAAATATAAGGAAATGTTTAATTTATCTCTAAAAACTCAATTCCATAGGTAAAAAATATAGTGCTATTTCAAAAAAAGGTAACATGTTCAAAAGTTATTATAACTTGGAGTCCAACAGGTTGCATGGTGGTTAAGGCACAGAATCCCACATAGCAAGTGCTGTAGTTCAAGTTCTGCAACTGAACGCTTATAAAACACAATGGATGTATGTGTGTGCATGCCCAAAATCCCTAGAGAAGAATGGAGAAAGAATTGTGGCATGGCCATCCTCCTGGGGGATGATTTTCACTTTCCTTCCTCTCTGTCCCTCTCTGCAAGCATGTGCATTTCATTGCAAAAAGCTTAAAAAGAAAAAAAAAAAAGTTGACTTGGGGGACAAGCCAGTGGTGTAATGGTTAGGATAGCTTCATAACACATGGCCAACTATACAGTTCAAGTCCCAGACCCGGGCTTGAGAAACATTCCAGACACATATACATGCCCAAAATACTGAAAAGAGAAATGGAGGAAAAGAGTTTGCAAGGTGATTGTCCCTCACGGAGTTGCTTTCTCACTACCCCCCCTCAACCACCCTGAGCACATGCACCATCTAGCAAAGTAAACAACAACAAAAAGTTGACTTGGGTGTGATTGACTTTGGTCTGGTCTAATGTGTGTGTGACAATTGTACTCATAGCCCGCTTTGTAATGAGTTCAAGTGGGGTAAGTGGAATCACAAGGTCCCATGCCCCTATGGGGCCTCAGAGTAGGTGGCTAAGAAGACCAGAAGAAAAGTGACCTTAGGATGGTGGATGGGCACACGTCTCCCACGCTGACAGATTCAGTGTAGTTATAAATACATGCTCCCAAAGTGAGTTTTGTAGAACAGTAGTCCCATGAGATTCTCCTTGAAAGTGTTTCATGATCAAGTGTTTTTGGGTTCAAGAAGCCTTGACTATTTATACCCATCTTCAAGTATGACACTGTACATTAGCATATCAAAGACTCCCAGAACTCGTTTTGAATGGAAGGGATGCTTAGCCCCACATTGTCAAAGCTCAGTCACAGAAGCTGCCTTTAAATGTCAGAATGCCCATTAACAGGAACTAAGGTTCTGCAGAAGTTCTTGGGGGAAATGCTGAAGTTAATCATCTATTTTTCCAAGGAGGAATGTAGGCATTATAGTTATTTCAGGTCTTAAAGGCACATGCCCAGTTCCCTGGCAGCATTCATTTTGAATGGAGGCTATTTAAAAATACTGATGATTTGGACCCACCCCAAACCAATGAAATCAGCATTTCTGAGGTCAAATTCACACATTGGAAGTTTTAAAATAAGCTTCCTGGGTGATTTCTTATATAAATCTAGGCCAAGAACCACTACCAGCTCAAGAAATCGTACTACATCCGTGAGTCCTGTCAAGGCTTCACTAATGAGTAGCTCTCCATGATTCCCCAACGCCAGACAACTACATACCTTAATTATGTTCCTTAATTAAACTCCATTTTGAGCATGTGGGGACATGAGATAAGACAATCTGTGTAGAAAATAAGCACCATCAGCTGATTTCCCCTTTTCTCTCTTTTCTCCATCTGTTGGGCTACAAAGAATAGATGCCATCAAGTTCTGGGAGGATTAAGCTCCAGTGCCTTCTCTCAGGGCTAGGGTCTCTACCCTCGGTCTGTATTTAGGGGTTGTGCTACTTCAGAGTGACAAAGTGCCTTATCCTAAGAGCCGTGAAAGAAAATGAAGTTTAGCAAAGAAGATCTAAAACCCTTTGCTATTATTCCCCAAGGTCTGTTTTCTAGATCCTTCCCTCTGAGCTGGACTCATGAGTGGAAGGCGGCATTTTTCTGGTTGCCGCCTAATACTGTAGTTGGGAGTACAGACTGAGCCTTGGACTATATTTGGACCTTAGCTAAACAATTCAGGAGGGAAAGAAAGGGAGATTTTTTTCTTTTCAAACTTTGCTGTTTGCGTGCTGCCTAGAGACCAAAAAGCAGAACTGAAGTTGCTGATAGTGGAATCGGTGCACAATTCTAGAAATCAAAAAGATGGATGATAATACCCATTAGGACAATGTGGCATAACACAGTAATAAAAATAATAGCCCAGACTCTATTTCAACCTTCATATTACATTAAAAGAAGTAGAGAAAAAGAGAATTATTTTTCAGGTAGAAAGTTGGAATTTTACTAAATGCAATCAGCTTTGCTTAATTATCTAAATGCAATGAATATTTTCTCGTTATTTGTGGTCATCTAATGTATACCATAATGGTGTCTATCGCTCAGCTTTTTCTAACCCAAAGAAAATTAGAAAAATCCATCTGTTGTGGGCAGACACTACTTAGTGCCTCAGTCTTCAGTAGCAAGTACTGAAGAGATTTTCTTTTTCTTTTCAAAACATACTTAGTGTTTCCTTAGTAGGTAGAAAGGTGCCAGATATCAGCGCCCCCCCCCCCTTTGCCAAAATAGGAGGAATTCAGAAGATTCCAGAGCAGGTTGCTTTAGGCTATGTTTTAGAAAATTGCTTTAGTGGTTTAATTTCAATGAGTTTAGACAGATCAATTAAAGTTAAGATAAAGCATTGTTGAAGGACAATTAGAATATGGAAACGGCTTTGTAACACTTCTCTAACATACAACAAAGAGCTAGTGAAATGCAAACCACGTTGACTTAGATGAGGGAGAGTAAAACAGATGTCCATTCAGAATTCTATATGAGTTTATCTTACTGAAGCTTTGCAGGTTTTAAAGATAAACATGGGTAAGGCCTTGGCCACAGCCAAGATGGGCACTTAACCAGGGATCACAAGTTATGGAGAGAAGTTCGTGATATTTGTGTTGTGTGAGAGTTTCCTGATAGGTCGTCATCATTAATGTCAATCGTTTACAAATATTTAGTTAAAGGTGAGTTGTACCATCGTTATGAGCCAAAGCATACAGGGGAAAATAAGAAAGGTTTACAATTTATTCTTTCAAACATCTGTCCTTTCCACCCCCTCATTGCGCCTCTTCTATTTCTGAATCTCAATTTTTTTTTAACCTTTAACTCCTACTGATAGAGAATACAGTTTGAAGTTTTTGAAATATTTTTTCCCTTTAAAGTGTTAAAGTCTGCATCATTAAAACTTACTCAGATCAAGTCTATTGGTCGACAAGAGGATGGCACTTTATAAAAAGCAAAATTTGCCAGCATACACACACACACACTCTCTCTCTCTCTCTCTCTCTCTCACAAACCCCATCTCCCTAGACACAAACTACGTTGTGTTTTTCTTCTAACTGCAGAAATGTGAACACTTGGAAGGGAAACCTAACATTTAGCTGGAAAGTCGAAAAATAAAGCTTTACTTTCAATATAGTAAACAGTCACCACCTTCCTGAACTGAGCCAATTTGAAGAGAGTGTTTATGTTACAGAAAAATGTTTTAGAGAATGTTAATCGGGAGGTCTAGAAAGATAGGAAGTTTTAAAACCATGAATGAAATTAAGAAGATGAATGTTAAATATTAGTCACATTTCCGCTAATGTCAGGTGCGATAAACTACAGCAACCTGGATTTTCCCAGCAGGTGACTGTATAGCTCACAGTCAGTTGTCAGAGCCATTCCGTTCCGCAGTGTGAAATTAGTAATAGCAAAATGAAATCAATGATCTGGAATCTAGTTAGAGAGAAAAATGAGAATATAGTCCAAAGTGTAAGTAGTGTCTAAACCTACCCTAGATATGATCTGAACCTCAAATTTTGACCCTTGCTGTTTTAGTTGAGACACTGATTTTGCAAGCTTTTTTCCTACGAATAGTTCTTTTGTCAGATCTCTCCTTCGGTATACTGCAACATTAATTTGCTTTTTACCCAAGTGGACATGCTTTCCTTAATCTCTCCTAAATTTCATATCATTGATTTTGGCCCACCAGTTAAGCTGTCTACCACATTAAGGTATTTCAGAACTTTGGTTCTGTTATCCTATGCAGGAATGTTCCTCTCTGTTTTAATGCCAGCCATTAAGTTAAAAATCCATGATGCCTTCAATCACATTGTTAATTAACATGTCGACCAGAGTAGGATTAATGAGAGCCTTGCAGCGCTCCACTAGAGACGTCCTTCAAGGTTGACAGCTGTCCTTAAATCCACACTTTGGGTGTCATTGTCCAACCAGCTGAGAATTTACTTTACTCTAGCTGTTACCTAACTTCTCCCTCTAACTTATCGTGCAGTATTTTGAGAGATTTTGTTAGATGCGTTGATAAAATCCTACATAAAATCTCATTGCTATTGCTCTGACGTGCCTTTTATAAAGGGAGATAGGTTACTGAAGTGCACTCCTTCATGAATCCACACAGCGTATTTCAGTGATTATTGCAACTTTTTAAATGCTAACACCTCAGCTTTTTAATAACCCATTACATGAACAAATTGTGATAAATCCACTCACTGGAATATCTACCAGCTATAAAAATTGATAAATACAATATGGATGAATCTCAAAGTTATTATGCTAAGTGAAAAAAAATGTTACAAAAGTCTGTAGACTTTATTGTTTAGTTCACATGATATTCAGGAGAAATGTAAAAATTCTCTAAGGATATAAATTAGAGCAGTGATTGTCAGAATCTGGGGGGTGGGGAGAGAAAATTGACTGAAAACAGACATAAGAAAACAGTTTTGGAGGACCAGCAGTTAGCGTAATGGCTATGTCGCTGGACTCCCATGTAGCTGATCACAGTTCAAGTCCTGGACCCCTTGACTTAAACTCACGCCAGGCGTACGTGTGTGTGCCTAAGATCCCGAGAGAAGAATGGAGGAGAAGGGATTGTGGAGTAGCCATCCCCCCTGCGGGGTGATTTCTTGCTTTCTGTCTCTCTGTCTCTCTCTGTCTTTCTGGTGAACACACGTGTCCTATAGCAAAAACCTCTCAAAAAAAAAAAAAGAAAACATTTTTGGTAATGGTAGTAGTTACACAACTGTATCCGTATGTCAAACTTCAACCAACCACCTACCTAGAAAGGGTTAATGTAAATACAAACTTGATAAAAACCAATACTTAAAAATATTCCAAGCCTCGCAACAGTGGCACAGGTAGCAGGGCGCTTCTCCACAGGTCTGGAAGATCATGTTTTGGATCCTGAGTCACACTGAAACATGTGCATGAGTCCATGCTCCTGGCTGGTCAGAGGGCTTGGGAGAGGCGAGAACAAAGTCACTGTGTGATAAGACCTTGTTGTGAGTGCCTGTTTTTCTCTCAAAATAAAATAAATAAACTTTCAAAAATATAAATTTGTTAGAGGACTAATCAAATGTAATTTATTATCCCACAGTTTCTAAAAGTCTATTGCTTTCTTCCCCTGCTTTAATGATGAAAGAATGTTCTATTCCGTTTCATAGCTTTTTTCCTCGTCTTTCATGGTTTTAAAATTACCAGACAACTTCATTGTCTGGGAAACATGTGCCCCGTACTTTCTTTATCCAGCAATAGAACTTAGACTTAAAAAACAGTTAGACACCACTAATTATACCATTGTCAATTTTAAAGATTAAACAACTCTTTAAATTGAAAGCAAAGTACCTTAATTGTTATTTAATCCTTTACATGCTAACGTGGCACTATTTCCCCCAAGTATTGGGCCTGTCTCCACTTTGTTCTTCTTCCTCATTCTGAGTATAGAACGTTAAAACTAAATCCTACTATCTGGGCATCAGATACTCTCAAATGAAATGAAGGGATATTTAGTCTTTTGTTAACTATTTCATACACAGGAGTCCCCGCCCTTTTCCCTCTGGGGCCGCTGCCTCTTGGAAGTGACTAATGCCCAAATGACAGCAGAAGATAAGGTCAGGTAGCATATAGGTTGATGATGACAGTTACCCATCTCAAATATTTTTTATCTCTGAGCTTTATTGAGATATAATTGAGAAATATAAATTACATATATTTATGATATACAACATGATGAATTGACATACGTTTTTCAATTGTTATACATCCATCACCTCACATGGTTACCTTTTTTGTGTGTGTATATGTCTTCAGAACACTTAAGATTGACTTTCTTCACAGATTTCAAATGTTTAATACAGTGTTAATGATTAGCGTCCCCGTGGTGTATATTAGATCCTTCGTACTTAAAAGTCTGTACCGTGTAACGGTATCTCCCCATTCATTCATCCCCTAGTCCCTGGCAACTACCCTTCTACTCTCTGCTTCTATGGTTTGACTTTTTTAGATTAGTAAAATCATCAAGTATTTGTTTCTCGCTGTGTCTGGCTTGTTTCACTCAGCATGGCATTCATAGATTCATTCGTCTTATCGTACAAGTGACAGAATTTCCTCTTTTTATGGCTAAATAATTTTTTGTTACACACAGACATACCATTTTTTTCGAACATTCATCCATTGATGGACATTTACATTGTTCTCACGTCTTGGCTACTATGAATATTGCTGCAGTGAACGTAGTGGTACATATTCCCTTAGATTTTATTTCCTATGGATATAGACCTGCAAGTGGGATTGCTGGATCATATTGTATTCCCAGTTTTATATTACTATGGAACCTCCACAATGCTTTCTGTAATGGCTATACTAATTTACATGCCCACCAACGATGTAAAATGGTTTGTTTCCCTTTCTCCACATCTCACCCAGTACTTGCTATCTCTTGTCTTTTTGACAATAGCCACAATAACAGATGTGTCGGGCGCGTGTGCGTGCGTGCCCAAGATCCCGAGAGGAGAATGGAGGAGAAGGGATTGCGGCATGACCATCCTCCCTGGGGGGTGATTTCTCGCTTTCTGTCTCTATGTCTCTCTCTGTCTGTCTGGCGAGCGCACGCGCCCTACAGTGAAAATCTCTCCCAAAAAATAAATAAATAAATAACAGATGTGAGACCAGCTGTGTCTGGGACTTGAACCTCAGTTAGTCTTGTAGGAATCCAGCACCTTCACCACCATACCACCTGCTGGCCCCCTTCATTGTGGTTTAATTTGCATTTCCCAATGACTAATGATGTAGCTAAATTTTGTGTAGACTTGTTTGTCATGGGTATTTTGTATTGGGAAAAATGTCTCTTCAGATTCTTTGCCCATTTTTAAATCAGTTTTTGGTTGTTTAGTTTTATTTTCTACTTTTGTTATTGAGTTGAGTTCCTTATGTATTTTGAATATGAATCCCCTATCAGATATATGATTTGCTAATATTTTCTCTCTTTTAGTGGATTGTCTTCATTTTATTGTTTCCTTTGCTGTGCAGAAGCTTTTTAGTTTAATGTAGTTCCACTTCTTTATTTTTGCTTTTGTTGTTTGTGCTTGCGTGTGTGTGTGTGTTGTTTTAGACAAGGTCTTGGTGTGTTGAGATCCCCCTTCTTCATCCTCCTAACTAGCTGTGACTACAGGCTCATGCTCTCACATTTGTCCTTTTTAGTGGGCTAGGAATCCAGCCCAAGCGTACCATATGGCCTCACCTTGCTGAGCAGCCAGTCAATAGTGTACAGTGCACACTACTCTGCCTGTACTTTTGATATTTTATTTGAAAATTTATTGCTATGATCAATGTCACGTAGGTTTTTTTCTCTATGTTTTCCTCTAGGAGTTTTATTTTCCAGATCTTATATTTGAGTCTTTAACCCATTTGGAGTTAATTTCTGTTTATGGTGTAAGAGTCTAATTTTATTCTTTTACATGTGGATATCTAGTTCTCTCAACACCATTTATTGAAGAGACTATCCTTTCTGCACCATGTCATCTTAGTGCTCTACTCAAAGATTAGTTGATCTTATATCTTAGAGTTTATTTTTGGACTCTCTATTCCATTGGTTTATGTGTCTATTTTAATGATAGTAGCATACTGTTTTGATTACTGTAGCTTTGTAATATAATTTAAAATCAGGAAGTACGATGCCTCTACCTTCGTTCTAATTTCTCAGAGTTGCTCTGGCTATTAGGGGATTTCCTGTGGTTCCATGTAAGTTTTAATAATTTTTTGCTATTTCTGAGAACACAACTGGAATTTGTGGAGATTGTATTAAAGACATAGTTTTCTTTGAATAGTGTAAATATTTTAATAATATTAACTCTTTCAGTCCATGAGCATGGATATCTTTCCATTTATTTATCTGTTAGTTTATTTTATCAATGTCTCAGAGTTTTCAACATACAAATCTTTTATCTCCTTTGTTAAATTTGCTCTTAAGTATTTTATTATTTTTTAAGAATTATTTTATTTGACTTTATTTCTTTCTTTATTTCTTTATTTATTTTTAACTTGACCAGAGAGGAGCAGAGAGAGAGAGAAAGTGAGAAAGTAAGCCTCCAGGTTTGTGGTCTGCCATGTGGGAGTACAACACTCCTAACCACCATGCCACCTTCCAGTTCCTTTATCTTATGATGTTTTTTAATTGTCAGAGAGGATGTACACTTTATCAAAGGGACAGTGAAAGTGGGAGAAAGAGAACAGGAGAAACACACCCCACCCCAATGGGATGTGATTATGCCGCAGTCCCTTCTCTTACATTTCTCGAGCCTGTTGGAATTTTGGGCACACACATGAGCACACACAGACTCCCCCCCGCAAAACACACATACACACTCAATAACAGTGTATTTTTTAAGCTGCCAGGGTTGGGATTCCAACCAGAGTTGGCCATATGTGATCTAGTTCCCTTATCTGCTAGGCTATAGGGCCAGCACTTAAGTATTTTATTTCTATTGATGCTATTGTAAATGTGATTTCCTTCTTATTTCTTTTCCTTATATTTCATAGGTAGCATATAGAAACACAATTAAATTATATATTTTAGAAATGTTTGCTATAGTGCACATGTGCTTGTTAGAGACGGAGAAACAGTAAAAGAAATCATCCCCCAGGGCAGATGGCCACACCACAATCCCTTTCCCTCCATTCTCCTCTCAGGATATTGGACACACACACATGCCCACGTGAGTTTTAAGTCTCCTGGTCTAGGTCCAGGACTGTAACCATGGTCGACTACATGGGAATCCAGTGACATAATCATTATGTCATCTCCACAAACATTCTTTATATCCTGAAACTTTACTGAATTTATTTATTAGTTCTAACAGTTTTTTAGCAGAGTCTTTGAGGATGGTCTCTGTACAAGATCATGTCATCTGCAAACAGAAACAATTTAATTTCTTTCTTTATTATTTGAATGTTTTTTTATTTCTCTCTTGCCTTAATTGCACTGGCCAAGATTCTATGATTTTATTCAATATAGGTTGAACAAAAGTGAATTGAGTGAGTGCCTTTGTCTTCTTAATCATAAAGAAAAGCTTCCAGTATTTCATTGCAGATGGAATGTTAACTATAGGATTATCATGTGTGACCTTCATTGTATTGAAGTACATTTCTTTTAGACCAAAATTCTTGAGAGTTGTTTTTTTTTTTTTATCATGAAATACCATTGGTTTTATTAAATGCTTTTCCTTCAGTGCTGTGTATTTTTGTTGTTGTTGCTATTGGTTTATTGTAGTTTTGTTTTAATACTTTTAATACTCCCTGTACTTTTAAAAAGATAGACTACAACTTTTGGCTACCAGATATGGTAGAAAACCCAAACCACAAATATTTAGAAATTCATATAACAACATATTGGCCTTTTTTGTAGTAAATATCTAGTATACTTTGGTAATCACCTGTGCTCTAATCTCACCCACATTGTTCCCACTCCTCTTCCTCACTTTGTTGACTTCCATCTTAACTTTACCTGTTTTCCTCCCATTGTCCCCTTTGAGCTCTAGTTTGACATATTTTTGGGAAATACCACTCTTTTCTCTTGAGAATTCTATTTCAGTTCTCTCATCACTTTGGCAAATTCTGTTCTTTGACAGGAACACATCTTATTCAATGTCTTAAGCAAGGGAAACCCCTTTATGGAAACAATATACCTAGCAGAGTACTAGGTGTCTCTTTCAATTGCCTCATTTATGGTAAAGTTTTAGATGAATTTGAATTAGAAAGAACATCTATACTTTGCCTTCTTACTTCAAACCATCATTGCTACTATTTTAGCCCAAGTTATATTTGCTTGTGAAATGCTCTCTGATATTAATTTGGTGAATATATGTACAAATTCTAAGTATAACGAATATTAAATCTGTGACCAAAAAACAGTCTTTTACAGAGGCCAGCAGGTGGTATGGTGGTTAAGGCACTGGACTCCTACATGGCCAATTGTGGTTTGAGTACCGGACCTGGAGGCTTGAGAATCATACCAGCATGTGTGCATACATGCCCAAAATCCTGAGAGGGGAATGGGGAAGGGGGGATTGTGGGGTGGCCATCCCCACTGAGGGGTTAATTTCTTACTTTCCTTCTCCCTGTCTTTATTCAGAAGTGCATGCACCCTATAGAAAAAGTCTAAAATAATAATAATAATAATATTGGTTTGTTGGAAAAGTCACAGTGCATTTTTGTATTGGAAAACAGAAAAACACATCATAACTTTTCTGATGACCCAATATTTTCCAAAGACAAAGTGATCTCCCTACCAGAGATCTTGGAAAATTTGCTATAGTTTGTTACTTTGCAGGTACTTTGGTTTACTTGCTATCTAGTACTGAGTCATTCTTACCATTTCTGTTTTTACTTTTTTTTTTTTCTATAGACTGTATGTTTTTCCTTTCTTGTGTGTCACTGCAAATGAGATACATACTATTTTCCTGGAATGATTAGAATGAACAGAATGATGTTCCCAGAAAAATTTTTAAATAATCTTTTTATAATTTACATTTTTACAGAATTATTTTATTTAACCTTTTATTTATTTATTTATTTTAACTTGAACAGAGAGAGACACAGTGAGAGAGAGAAAGAGAAACAGAATGAGAAAGAGAGAGAGAGAGAAAGTGAGAAAGCAAGCTGCCAGGTCTAGGACTCAAATAATGGTCGGCCATGTATGAGTCCAGTGCCCTTAACCACCAGGCCACCTGCTGGCCCCTGTGCTTGATTTTTTAAAGCTCTGCTTTTAGACAAGAAGCTAAAAATAATCATCTTTCTGGGACCAGCAGTTAGCATAATGGCTATGTCACTGGACTCCCATGTATTCGACCATGGTTCGAGTCCCAGACCCGGTGGCTTAAACTCACGCCAGGCATGTGTGCGTGCATGCCCAAGATCCCGAGAGGAGAATGGAGGAGAAGGGATTGTGGTGTGGCCATCCCCATGGGGAGTAATTTCTCGCTTTCTGTCTCTCTGTCTCTCTCTGTCTGTCTGGCGAGCGCATGCGCCCTATAGCAAAGGGCGCCTTGCGCCCTAAAAAAAAAAAAAAAAAAAAACCTCTCAAAAAAAAAAAAAAAGAATCATCTTTCAAGCCTATGAGGCTACCCAAAGAACAAAGTTAAGTAAGAGTAACTGAATTTAAAATGCCAATAGAAACACGATTTCTGAAAGAAAAGAGTAAAACATAATTTCAGCCTGAAAGAAACATAAGCAGAGAGTCGAAAGGGAAAAAAAAAGTTTTTTTTCAGACCCTATTAAGTTCTTAGTCAAGACACTCACCTGAAAATAAATCATATCAATGAGAGAAAACAAGTAAAAAATTGCTTTAGTGTGTGCTACCCATATCACACAGAAACATCCTCAGTTTAAAATGATCTCTCAAAGTAAGTCTTTTGGCTTGGGGTCCTGGCATATATGACATATCCAACAAAGAACAATAAATTTAGATGTACTAGGACAAAGGACCAAGTAGTCCCAGTCTCCACTATTGAAAAAACTGTAAGAAAGTAGTACATTTTTCCTGAATTCCTTTGACCCTGCTGGTGCCCTCCTGAGCTGAGAAGTAAGCTGGTTGAGTAGCGAAAATGTTTGCCCCACACTCAGGCAGACGGGGGTGAGCGGGAGACAGTGCCCCTACATCTTAACCTTCTTCAGCTCATCTTCAGTATTTTAAGATAGTTTGGTTTCCTTCAAAGGCAATACGAAATATCCAATTTCTCATGCAAATTACTGCATGAGAGCTTCAGTTTTTCATTTGTTAAATAGAAATAATAGTACCTACTCCGTAGTATTTAGCTAGGATTATATGAGGTGATACAAACAAGGATCTTCAATAGGATCTGGCATATGTTCAGAACTCAAATTGATATTGGCATTAATTTTTTTTTCTTTTTTCAGTTTTTGCCATAAGGTGAATGTACTCACCAGAGAGAGACAGAAAGAAAGCAAAAGTGAGAAATCACTTCCACCTCCACCTCCACCACAGGGTGATGCCCATGTTGCAATCTCTTCTCCATTCTCCTCTTGGAGTTCTGAGCATGCATGTACACACATCAGGAGTGGTTTTTGAGCTGCTGGGTCTGGCACTTGAACTGCAGTCAGTCATGTAGATATCCAGTGCTTTAATCACTATACCCCCTACTGGAGCTATTATATCTAACATTTTAATACAAGGAACCTAAATACTATATATTCAAATGTAGATGAAAAAATGAATCACAACCAAGAAGATATGCCAGTATAGGAGAAAATAAAATTCATCTAATGATACAAGGAGCTCTAGGCAGGAATACAGCATGAGAAAAGAGATCATTTGTACCTAGGGCCAAACATCTAGCCATTAATAGTTGTCTTCATGGGCCAGCAGGTGGCATAGTGAATAAGGTGCTGGACTCCCACATAGACAACTGCTGCTCAAGTCCCAGACCAGGTGACTTCGAATTCACACCAAGTGAGTGCACGCATGCTCAAAATCCCAAGATGAGAATAGAGGAGAAGTGATTGTGATGTGGCCATCCTCCCAGAGGGAGAGGGGATGATTTCTCACTTTCCCTCTCTCTGTTTCTTTTCAGGAAGCACATGTGCCCTATGCCAAAAACAAAACAAAACAAAAAAACTTAAAATTGCCTTTACTCAGTTAGTGCCACAATGTCTAATTCTTCCATCACTCTAACCGATTCCATTTGTTGTCTAGGCTTCTGATAGATCTCAAATCATATGACAAAAAAATTTAAAATTGCCTTTACTCAGTTAGTAAGTGCCACAATGTCTAATTCTTCCATCACTCTAACCGATTCCATTTGTTGTCTAGGCTTCTGATAGATCTCAAATCATATGAATTTGCCTCTAGTTGTCTCCTTGTAGAAGTGGAGGTAAAAATCTGTTTTCCTGCTTAGCCATGCAAGACACTGTAGCAAACATAAATATGTTTGAACTAGAAATGATGTCTTTTACTACAAATTTTGGTGCAAATAATTGCCCAAGCATTGACCATGTTTGTTTTCTTTTTTTTTTTAACATGCACATCAATTTTAATAAACCTCAAGAAATTATGCTTATTGGAAACAAACGATAGCAAAAAGTCACCTACCTAATGATTCAATATTTATAATATTTTCAAAATCACAACATTTTAGAAAGAGAACAAATTACTGATTGCCAGGGTTCAGAATCAGGAACGAGACAAGAGGTGACTATATCTATACAAGTGCAAGAAGAGGGATTCTCTTGGGGTGAGGAGATTGCTTCCTCTCTTGACCATAAGGATCCTGGGTTGCGATACTCTACCACAGTTTTGTAAGGTGTTGCCATTGGGAAAACTATTTTTACCTCTGTGTTATTTCTTAAAACTGCATGTAAATACAATGATCTCAAAACAAAAAGGTCCATTTTAAAAGGAGTTATGGGACTAAAAGCTCCTTTTAAGAAAGTTTCTTCAGCTGTATCTAATCAAAACTGCAACTCTAATTTACCAGAAAATATTTTTCAAGACTCTAAGAAATTTGGGGACCAGCAGTTGGCGTAATGGCTATGTCGTATGACTATAACAATAACTATAACAAAAACCGCTCCAAAAAAAAAAAAAGAGAGAGAGAGAGAGAAATTTTTTCTAGTTATTTGGCACTCTGTCCATTTAAGAGCCTTTCTTTTTCTTCTTCTTTTTCTTTTTTTTTTTGTTTTCTTTTTGAGAGGTTTTGCTATAGGGCGCATGCCCTCGCCAGAGAGACAAAGAGAGACAAAGAGACAGAAAGCGAGAAATCACTCCCCCCGGGGGGTATGGCCATGCCGCAATCCCTTCTCCATTCTCCTCTCGGGTTCTTGGGCATGCATGTACACGTACCTAGCATGATTTTAGGCAACTGGGTCTGGGACTTGAACTACGGTGGACTACATGGGTGTCCAGTGACACAGTCATTACGCAAACTGCTGGTTCCTCAAGAGTCTTCCTTATCATCACCAAAATTGCTCATTCTCTAACAGAGTATTTTCTCTTAATTGATTATTTTTATTATTCTAATTTATTTCATACATTCAATCATTGTACATCACTAGTTTGTAAAATGAATGATCCTACAAGAATACACTTCACCCCACTCCTGTTGACGATATCATACACGCTATTATCAATAGACAGTCCATTTCTGTGTCCCCCTTAATGTCTACCTTCTCTATTTTTCTTCCTGATTCCTTTCCTTTCACTTCCCCCCACCCCTCCCGACCATATTTGTTATCTAAGTAATCAGACATTTAGGTCTTTTTTTCCCTCCTTTTCAATATTTGTTACTTATGACTTAATTATAGAGTAAACTTTATAAAATATCCAGAGAAAAAATAATAGCAACCCGTGGAATATAATGAGGGATACGCACAAATTTTCATCCTTACCATGAATATACTACTCCCAACAATTTCTATGTTTTTTTTTCAGCCAAGTTTCACTATGTAGCAATTCTTCTTTGCCTTCCCAGAATGGGAGGTGGTGGTGAAACTACAGGTATACACCGCCGTGCCAGACCACAGTAATACTTATTTTATTGAGCACATAGTGTAGATATATCATTATCCTGATTCTGTGTGAATATATTACTATAAATAATAACCCCATATTGTAGATTCTACTGTTACCTGTCTAGTATCACTTGACTGACTGCCTTAGGCCTCAAACCCTTCATTTGCATTGTTTTATAAACTTTTTCCTTTGGCCGTTAGAGATTATATACTCTCAGAAAGGTGAGTATAGGGAATTAATAGATTAAGAAGGATGATATGATCTGATTTTATTTTATTTATTTATTTATTTATTTATTTATTTGGAGAGATTTTCGCTATAGGGCGCGTGTGCTCACCAGACAGAGAGAGGCAGAGAGACAGAAAGCGAGAAATCACCTCCCGGGGGGATGGTCACACCGCAATCCTTTCTCCTCCATTCTCCTCTCGGGATCTTGGGCACATGCACACATGTGCCTGGCGTGTGAGTTCTAAGCCACTGGGTCCGGGACACGAACCGCAGTCGACTACGTGGGAGTCCAGCGACATAGCCATTACGCCAACTGCTGGTTCCCAAGAAGGATGATATTATCTGATTTTAAAACTGCTCATGTTGGGGACCAGCAGGTAGCATGGTTATTAAGGCACTGGACACTTCCACGTGGTCGACCACTGTTTGAGTCCCGTACCTGGTGGCTTTTGCTTGCTCTCTCTCTTTCTTCCTCCCTCCCTCTGTGTGTGTTTGTGTGTGTCTCCCTCTCTGGTCAAATTAAAAATAAATGAATGAGTAAATTTAAAAAAACAAAAACAAAAACAAACAAAAACCTGCTAATGTCATAACTATACCAAAATAAGACATGAAAGCAGTTAATAGCTTCATTTCCTGAATGGAACTAGGACTTGAAAGCAGTTAATAGCTTCATTTCCTGAATGTACAATATATACAATGTGTGTGTATATGTTAAAATGTGCATAATATGTGGAAGGCATGTTTTTATATATTATTACAAGGCATAAGTTATGAGGAGCAAATTGGCAGAGTGTCACTTCAGAACTACGGACATAAAAGAGTGATCTGGATAGGTTTTGTTCACAAGCAGTGGGAATCTACCCTTTGTATATGTTCGAACAGGGATGACATTCATCATGGTTGGAAGAGCTGCGGAGGGTACCACAGCACACCCTGCATTTGCGTATTAGTTATGGCCTTTAATGCATCATTTACCTTCTGAGAGCCAATGTGGAGTACCTTCCATAAGACAGAATTTTATTTCCATTCATGTGGGAGTCTGGAGGTTAACAGGCTTTTCCAAATCATTCTGTCTCTGTCACTAACATGATTACCCTCATCTGCATAATGCATAGCTATTGCACAAGGAAATAAAAAGCACTCGAGCTCTATTTAAGCAAGCGGAAATTGCATATATCACTTCCCCATAGGTTCTGTTATGGATAGGTTAGTCCCAAGTCCAAAGCTAGCTACGAGGGAAGCTTGAAAATGTAGCTTCCTGTGGGATAGCTATATGACCCTCTAAAACTCCATTACTATAGAAGAACAGAAAAATTAGGTTAGGGCAACAGCTAGTCATCAAGAACACCTGGCCAATTATGATTTCTTCTTGTGTAACTGTGTCCATGTGATTCCAACCCATAAGAAGACGTTTTCTAGCTGCTGCTAGCGAGATGGAGAATCCAGTCATGTGTTTAATACTCAGACTTTCTAACAATAAGTGTTTATCAAGTTCTGTCAGTAACTTCTTCCAAGCAGGTCTTAAATTCCTTTTTGGTCAAGAGCAATACGTTAAATGACGTGGTACCTTCTACAATGCTCAGCACCATTGAGGTGGGGGGAGATGAAGTGGGGAAATTTGCTGTTCTACAACATAGCATACATTATTCATCTGTTTTCTTACCACTTTTTATTTCCAGTTTGATCACTCATGGCTTTGGGACTCCAGCAATATGTGCAGCTCTAAGCACTTTCCAAACAGTTCTCAGTGAAATGCTGAACTACTTGGAAAAACACACTACTCACAAAAACGGCGGTGCGGCGGATTCTGGACAAGGACATGCCAACTCAGAGAAAACCCCCCTGCGGAAAACTTCAGAGGCTGCTGTGAAAGAGGGCAAAACAGAAAAGACAGACTAACTACATCAAACAGAATCTATTTCCAGAGAGTCTTGCTGCTGATATTTTTTCTAATATATATATCATTGAGGGTGACTAATCTTCGGTGGACCAAATCTCTGCCCTCCCCTAACCCTCCATAAAAAAACAAGAATGGAAATGAAAAATGAAACAAAAAAGGACAAAACAAAACAAAAAAAAAAAAGGAAAACAGCAGTGTAACTGTGTGATGAAATCGTCACTTTTTAATTTTATGTTATGATAAACTTTTGTGCACGTAATTTATTGTTCTGAACTATATACATCACCATTTTTAAGCACTTCTGGACTTTGGAGAGGCAGCACATGCTTTTTCACATCTAACTGATGCACTTTCTTACCCAACTTTGTAGTTAGGGATTAGAAAGAATAATCAAATGGGAATCCACCACCAGTGCTTACAGTTCCAGCAGTCTTTCTTGACTTAATTCCCTGTAACGAAAGAGTGCCTCTTTCCATTAAATAAACCAGTCTGGAAATTCATCCATAAATAAATGTTTGAGGAGCTAAAAAGGGCAGTCATGAATCTTTGTCCTATGCATTGACAGCAGTTCTAAAATTTTGGTCACCCGTAGCCCACTTAACTACCAGTGCCTTGGTGGTATTTTAAAATTCCAGAAAAATCTTACCCTTCTATCTATGACATTCCTCTCCCATCCCAAGTTTATCCCTCTACCCCACTGCATAGCTAAGAAGATACTCTCGAAGCATAATATTAAAGGGATAAGAGAAGAACTCTTCAATTCATTGTCCGTATATTATCAACATAACAGTTCTAGGAAACATTGCATTCATCAGGTTTGAGGCAGATAGATACAGAAAAGGGTAGCTTTGCCACTGGTAGGCTCCTGGTGTATGACAGTGGCATCATTTTGCAAGGAAAACATGGGAATAGGAACAGCCATCTTCTGGGGAAGCCCTGCCCCTCAGAGACAGGGGAAGAGGCCAGGGAACTAGTGGAGGCCTCTTGAAGTGCTGGTGGTCAATGATTGTAGGATTACAATGAGACACATTCTTTTTCTACTATTGTGTTTCTCCTTACCTGCCCGATAGCTATGTTCTAAACCTTCAGAGGCACAAAAGCATTCAGGTCTGTGTTCAATAAAGAAAACAAAACAAGACTGATCAGAGAAGACTTTTGCTTTTAAGACGCTTCCTTTTTTTGTAGCTTGTTTTTATAACTTCACTGTCCTTTAGTTAAGAAACTGAAAACAAGAGGTTCTTGGTTTCAAAGGCCAGGAGCTAATTGAATAAAAGTTTGGTCCATATCAACGTGAATGTGTCAAGAAACCTGACTGGTACCACATTATACTAACCTTTCTACTGTTCATTCTTTTCAAACTGCTAGGCAAATAAAAATGTAGGTCATTGTCTATGTATAAAAAAAGAATCATTTTAATTATGTGTGAACTCCTGACACTTAGTTTAGCATGAAAATATTCTCTTCTCATTATCATGTTGAATTATTTTGAAAAAGGTCTCTGCCATATGATAACCCCATGGAGAATATATTAGTATTATTTTTAATTAGAGGAAGTGGATCAAGAATTTTCATGTAAAGATCATAAAAACTATTTTTACTAACAATAATTCTTAAAATAATTTGACCTTTATTTTCCCTTGTTTATAGAAAACAACCCTATCCAGTGAAAATCTGAATTTTCCAAACTAACTTTAATTAACAGGAGACACTGCTAAGGAATTTCATAGTAAAGGGATTTAATAGTTACATAGTAGGGAAACTTAAAATTGAAAAAAAGATCTAAAAGTAATGAAATGTGATTTCATGTGTTTAGCCCCATTTTAAAAATTTTACCATTATTCATGGCTTTAAGTTTTTTTTTTAAATAAAATATAATAAAGCCAAGATTCTTCTGCAGTTCCAAATTTCATCACAAATTAAATGATTCCATCTTACATGAATTTCCCATACTGTAAAATATACACATGAAACAAAAGTGATAAATATATAAACTTAATAAGTAGTAGGAAAGCTTTCTAATACAGAGAATGTGGGCTACCATTTCCTAAACGAAATTTCCACATTAACTTTCTTTTATTCCATTTATTATTAATAATATATATGTATTTAATATGGCATTTTGATATGCATATCTGGTAGGTACTTAATGTAGTTATATATTATGTCAAATGTTCACCAATAATCTGACAAAAATTGAGATCTGGCTTCTACGATATTACCAGCTTACTTCTTTGCCCTTCATTGTGACTAGTTGGGGTTCCTAACACCTCAGTGTGGTGTTTTTATTTATTAGCCTTGAAAACAAAAGTATAACTACAGTGCATATCATTTACCAGGATCTTGGGTGTCTTAAGAGCCTTAAATGGACAGAACCCATTTAACGTAACCAGCCGTTAGGACATAAATGCATTGATGGGCTGGTCATGTCTAGAATCATTATTTATTATCATACTCTAATGGACATTGTTAACATACCAACTTTTGTCTTGTATATAATAGGTACTCAACACTTTTTAAATAAATGAGTAAATGAATGTGTGTGTGTTCTTTGTCCAAAATGGGCCAAAGGACCTTTTAATTTGGACTTTTTTTAATACTCAGTGCTTCAACCTAGCTTGCTTCTTCTGTGGTACTATTTATTATAAGTAATTATTTTTATTTGAATAAGGAAATATTTCCACACTAGTACATTAGTCGCAAGTAGATATATTTGATATAAAATAGCAAAAAAATTAGATTGTACAATTTCAGCAAAAGTGAAGTTATAATTCTTATCATTATAGTTTATAATAGAGGAAGATATCTCAAAAAACTGTCTGCTTGTCAGTGCTATAATAAGCAATAAATCAATGAAAGGACTTTTTAGATTAATTATTGCCCAGAAAAAAGTGTCCAAACCTCTCATACTTACCCCAAAAATAATAATGACAACATAAAATTTTTACATTTAAATTTAATGAAACAGTAAGTTGAATTTCTTTATAAAGACATGTTTGTTTTCAGACTGTTTCAACACTCAATTTAAATGTCACTGCCATGCTATTTCATTAGATTTACCATTTGACTTAAGTTTGGTGGATCTGGAAAAATAAATGAAAACTCTAAATTACTCTATATTTTTTCTTCCCTGGAAGAGTCACAGCCCTAGCAAGTTTCCTAGTCCATTCTCCTCCTGCTTTCTTTTTTGATACCTTGAAAAGTGACATTTCTTTCCTGACTTTATAGTTCCTTTTTCTTTTCCTTTCTTTGGGAGGTATTTTCTCTTCAATGTCTAGGGCAGGACATGACCCATTAGCTCTTTGAGCAACCTGTTCTGAATGTGACAGCGATAGGAATTTCGCCTCCCATCACCTGGAGCTTTTAAGGTTAATGTGTCAACAAATTACCATTTACAATGAGTAAAACAATGTCCTCTACTTACCTATATCTTCTTTTCTTTCTATCTCTTTGGAAGAATTTTAGATCAGTGGAATTTTTCTTTTAGAGGGTTTTGTCTTAGGGTGTGTGTGCTCACCAGAGAGAGAGAGACAATGAGAGGGAAAGTGAGAAATCACCCCCCAAGGGGGATGGCCACATTGCAATGCCTTCTATTCCACTCTCCTCCCCAGATCTTGAACACTCATGCACACAAGCTTGGTGTAAATTTCAAGCCACCAGTTCCAGGACTCAAATTGTGATTGACTATATGGGAGTCCAGCAGCATAACCACTATGCCATCTGCTAGCCCCAGCCCAGTGGAACTTAAAAAAATGTATCAGACAGGAACCAGCAGTTGGCGTAATGGCTATGTCGCTGGACTCCCACATAGTCGACCGCAGTTCACGTCCCGGACCCGGTG
>NW_006159732.1:7261014-7261496 GCF_000334495.1 Tupaia belangeri chinensis
TTCAAGATCAGTGGAATTTTTCTTTTAGAGGGTTTTGTCTTAGGGTGTGTGTGCTCACCAGAGAGAGAGAGACAATGAGAGGGAAAGTGAGAAATCACCCCCCAAGGGGGATGGCCACATTGCAATGCCTTCTATTCCACTCTCCTCCCCAGATCTTGAACACTCATGCACACAAGCTTGGTGTAAATTTCAAGCCACCAGTTCCAGGACTCAAATTGTGATTGACTATATGGGAGTCCAGCAGCATAACCACTATGCCATCTGCTAGCCCCAGCCCAGTGGAACTTAAAAAAATGTATCAGACAGGAACCAGCAGTTGGCGTAATGGCTATGTCGCTGGACTCCCACATAGTCGACCGCAGTTCACGTCCCGGACCCGGTGACTTAAAACTCACGCCGGCCGCGTGTCCGTGCGTGCCCAAGATCCCGAGAGGAGAATGGAGGAGAAGGGATTGTGGCGTGACCATCCCCCCTGGGGGGTG
>NW_006159732.1:7261797-7282951 GCF_000334495.1 Tupaia belangeri chinensis
GGAGGGGGCACCCCCCTTATAAGCAAAAGCCCTTCAAAAAAAAAAAAAAAAAAAAAAAAAAAGTACCAGAGTCCATTATATAACGTGCATGTCATCTCATTACAAAAGCCAAGTCAATATTCAGAGGTGGCATGGCATAGTGACTGAGCGTATGGACTATAAAGCTAAACAACCTAGGTCTAAGTCATGGCTCTTTGACTTGCTACTGTGTGAACCTGGGCAAGTTGCTGAACCTCTCTGTGCCTCCATTTTCTCATCCGTACAGTGAAGATAATAATAGGTATCTAGTCACAGAACCACTCTCAGAATCAATGAGTTTGCATATCTTAATTGCTTGAGCAGAACAGAAGCATGTTAGAGCTAAGGTCGCTATTATCTTTAGTACTTAGAGTTTGGACAAGTCATTTTTTATTTAGAGACCAGTTTCTCTTCAGTTTATCAAATCTCTTCTATGCCAGGCTCTGTCCTAGATACCGAAAGACACAAAATGGAATAGATCATTTTCCTTGCTATCCTGCTAACAGAAACCTCAGTTTCCTGTAATGATAACAGTTACTAGAATATGGTAAGTGCCATGACAAAAACATACACAGGGTTCCGCAGCGCACAGAAGACCAAGGTATAGGAACAGGGTCCAGGAGAGGAGAGGAGGTTGGCAGGTCAAGGAAGAGGGGCAAAATCAGGGATAGGAAGAGATGGAGATCAGGAAACAAGAAACTTTATGGTTCTGGAAGAATTAAAAGCATTTGGGGCAGGATGCTTTTTAAAATTATATTATTTAACTTTATTTATTCATTTACTTATTTTAATTTGACCAGAGAGGAACAGAGTGGGGGGTAGTGAGAAAGCAAGCCACCTAATCCAAAATTTGAACCGTGGTCACCCATGTGGGAGTCCAGCACTCTTAACCACCAGGCCACCTGCTGGCCCCACAGGATGCTATTTTAAAAAGTAACAGATACACCTTGTATTTCTGATTATCACTAACTCTCTGTCACATTTTGGGCAGCTAACATTTTGCCTGCACTGTCCTAGGTAAGGGATATGACCCTGAAGAGCATAGGCAACAAAAGCGTCAAACTCATACGCAAGTTTTCAGTTCCAAATCTTAGGTCCTAAGAGGAACTTGAGGATTAAAAGCATATCAGAGAGGACTGGTTTCTTTCCTACAGACACAGACACAACCAGAAAACAGTCCACAGGTTAGGAAAAGAAGGAGGAAACAAGATAATTTTTTGAGAGGTTTCTGCTGGAGAGACAGAGAGAAACAGAAAGCAAGAAATGACCTCCCAAGGGGAGTGGCCAAGTTGCAATCCCTTCCCCTCCATTTTGAGCATACACAAACATGCGCCCAAGGTGAGTTTCAAGCCTCCAAGGTCCGGAACTCAAACCCTGGTCAATTACGTGTAGTCCAGTGATGTAACCATTCTGCCATCTGCTGGTCATTTTTTAAAACTGGGCTATCATTGCACCTTTGAGATGAGGCCACATCCAGGCAGTGAGATCAGGATGTATCTATTATGACAGAAGGGAACTGTTTCCTCATTCCTGAAAAGCCTATAGGGGAAAAAACCTTTTCCAGAAGCAAAGGACAATGTGGTATGTACCTAGGTAGGTGGTGCTCAGTTCGTCTTGCAGTTTTTCCCAAAAAAGTCTCTCTATATGACACAAACAGACCATGATAATGTGGGTGTAAGCAGAAACAAAAAAGCAGTAACTGCTGCACCCCAGAGAGATACAACAGCAATAGCCTATTTCAGCCTTACCCAGGAGATAGCTAGGAAATGTATAGATACCTCCCAGTTAGACATAAGTACACCCAAGAGATATCTCAAATTCTTGCCAAAGACCAAACTGGAATTTAGAAACCCCCCTAGGAATTTCAAAGAGAGAAGATTTAATAAAACAAAGAAATAGACACAGGATAAACGGACGTTCAAAGGCTGAGAGTGCAAACATGAGGCATTATATCACCCAGGTGTTAGTAAGTAACAAAGTGGCTACATCCCCAGAGATGGGGGAACAAGAAGAGATGAAGCTACTGGGATCTAAGAATCTGGGAAGAGAGCATACTCCTACCCATGGTTATTGCTCAAACCTCTGAGAGAGCCACTTCAAGAATACGGCTGTGGTACTTCTGAAGGAGTAGAGTGCCCTAATACTGGAAGTGCGGCAAAGCTGGAGGCTAGACTACTACCCTTCCTCTTCTGCTGAAGGGATACTAGCAGGAACCGTTCAAAAATATGCTGAAACATTATTTCCTCCTCCCTTTTCCTTCCAGTTCTTACCAGTGTCTCCTGTCATCAGAGCCTAATTAGAAGGCAGCTGGCAGAGAGGAATGGGAAATACAGTTTAGAAACTTCTAGCCCCAGAATCCCACAATGTGGCATCACTACAGATGCCAGCATCAACCAGTGAAGATCCAGGCCACGTGTTCTCCCGTATTCTTGGTGCCATATAAGCCCTTCTCACCCAGTCTTGGGACACAAGGAGACCCTGCGAGGACTGAGATCAAATTTCTGCAGAACTTCAAAATGCAGGCTCAAAGAATGAAATTAAGGGAACCAGCAGTTAGCGTAATGGCTATGTCGCTGGACTCCCACGTAGTCGACCGTGGTTCGCGTCCCGGACCCGGTGGCTTAAAACTCACGCCGGGCGCGTGTGCGTGCGTGCCCATGATCCCGAGAGGAGAATGGAGGAGAAGGGATTGCGGCGTGACCATCCCCCCTGGGGGGTGATTTCTCGCTTTCTGTCTCTATGTCTCTCTCTGTCTGTCTGGCGAGCGCACGCGCCCTATAGCGAAAATCTCTCTCAAAAAAAAAAAAAAAAAAAAAGAATGAAATTAAGTAAGTTAGAGAAAATAAAGTGGTATTTGTCACAGATTCACATTGGCAGACAGACATATATACCAACTACATAGCTTTTTCTCATTGTGTCACAGAAATAACCAAAAAAATCCATATAAGACAGAAAACAATTAAAAAATAAATGTGAACACGTGGGTCATTACCAGTTAGCTTGCTTTTTTTTTTTAACCATGAATCAAATTTCCCCAAAGCAGGAATTTTATTCATTACCTTATTTCCTCACAAAGAGACCAACTGTAATCAAATGAGCTGAACATTCACCTCAAGATTTTGTTGTCTTGATAATAAAAAAGATGAGGCTTAGAACTGGATCATTTGACCCTTTCTCTTCCTATCTCCTCCCAGTTCAAAATGCTTACATCTCTTACTAGCAGTTGGGCTCAACACATTCAAGCCTCAGCACAGTCTTCTTTGTAGTTTTTGCCTTTCTCCGGAAAATAAGCTGTCTGTCCACCATAGCCACTCTGCTTCCTGTCATTACACCATTTTTCCTGAGCATAAAGAGAATCTTTGCCCTTTTTATACTGTGTCACTTTATGAGGTTGGTGCTTGCCACACTTCTTATAGAAGGTCTGGCGGGTTTTAAGGACGTTCACGATGCTTTCGGGCCTGCTATCTGCACAGAAAGAGTGCCAGTTAGCTTTTAACACAAGTTTTCAAAGATAAGCTTTTTTATTTTGTAGAATGAATGAGCTTGCTGGAGAGAGACACAGAGAGATAGAGACAGAGGGAAAGCCAAAAATTACCCTGAGGGTTTAGTTTCTGAACACGCCACAATCCCTTCTTCTCCATTCTCTTCTTGGGATTTTGGGCACAAATGCCTGGTGTGTTTTTCAAGCTGCCAGGCTGGGAACTCAAAGCACAGTTGCCCATGTAGGTGTCCAGTTGCTTTAACCACCATGCCACCTGCTGGTCTCAGAATCTTTTATCTTATACCCATTCTCTGTGAACAATATTATTTTCTACCATAATTTTAATTATCACGTCTTTCTTGTGGCAAGACTTGTAGTCCTCTAACATCATAATGCCATTTATCCTTTGTCCTAGGTTTATCTCCATACCAGGGGTTGGTAATTTTTGTTTCCTTTGCCAGCTGGCTTCTAACTACTAAGCCAGATAGTAAATATTTTGAGACAGGCAAGCTGTATAGCCTTTGTTGCAACTGCTCAACTTTGCCATTGTAGCATAAAGGTGCCTACAGACAGTATGTACACAAACCATGACATTTTTCAATAATTGTTTTCTTCTAATGCTATAGGGCATGTGTGCACACTAGGAAGAGACGGAAAGGGAGAGAAAGACAATGAAGGAAAGTGAGAAAGCACCCCCTTCCCAGCAAGGATGGCCACACCACAGTCCCACCTCCTATCAGTATTTTAGGCAGGCATGCACACGCACCCAGTGTATTTTCCAAGCCAGCAGCTCTGGGGCTCAAACTGCGCTGTCACCCATGTAGGATCCACATCCCTCCCACCACTACTCTACCAGCTGTTTCAATGAATGATCATCAACAAAAACAGTCAGTGAACTGAACTGGTCCTGGGGGGCCATAGTCTACCAACCACTGACCTAGATTAAATCTCTTCTTTATTGCAGACATGTGATTAAGTTCTGACCACTTGAAAAGTAAACGTAATATTTGCCAGTTGCAGGTTCTACCAATAAAAACCAGCCAAGCACTTTCGTCCATGCTCTGTCTCCTTCTCCATGAGATGCTAAGACCCTAGGACCAAGGATTTACCTTTTCTCCTTTCTCCTTCTTCCTTTCTTTCTCACTCTGTCCCTCTCTGGCCAAATTACAATAAATAAATAAATTAGATAAAATTCAATAGAATAATTATAAAAACAAACAACAACAACAACAACAAAAACCCCACTGTCTTAGAGGTGGTAGAGACACATGAATGAAAGTACCTGAATGACCACATGAAGAAAAAGGAGTACATATTATTCCCACCTAAACTTCTAGCATGTTAAACTAGTAAAGTAACGGTATGGGAGGCCAGGAAAGTATATTTGTTACTATACCTTAGTTTAACTTGACACAGTTCTGACTAATTATTTTTAATAGATTTTTAAAAGAGATTTTTAAAAAGACATTTATTCGTTTATCTATTTATTTGTTGTGATTTTCAAGTCTGGGACTCAAACTGTGATAAGCCATGTGGGAAACCAGCACCTTAACCATCATGCCACCTGATGGCCCAAGGCTGATAAATTCTAAATCCATACTATTCTCCTGCATTCCACATCAATGTGGTCAATTCCTTTCTTTCTTTTTCTTTTCTTTCTTTCTTTTTCTTTTCTTTTTTTTTTTTTAGAGAGAGATTTTTCTTACTGGGAGTGTGTGCTTGCAAGAGATAGGGCATGGTTGGCAAGTGTTTATTCATTTGCTATGGGCAAACCAATGAATATGTAACTCAAGACTATTCCAGGTCCTATAGAGAAAATATATACAATTCTCTGGAAGAGATATGGACAATTATAAATTATTATAAACCCTGGAAGTTTTCGGACGTTCAGAGTGCAAGAGAGGTAAATGAGAAGCACAAAATAGCTCATGCATTAAACAGAAAGTCAGAATCAAGCTCAGTCTAGATGTATATATCCTATAAACATTTTTTTTTAATTTTTGCCATAAGACACATGTACTTAATGGGGAGATATAGAGAGAGACAGAGGAAGGGAAAAAGAAATCACCTCCTGCCTCTGGAGAGGGGGTGGCCATGCCACAAATGCTGCTTCTTCATTTTCCTCCTGGGATTTTGGGCACACATGCACACACACCTGGCATAATATTTAAGCCTCCAGTCCAGGACTCAAACTGTGTTTGGCCATATGGGAGTCTAGCACCTTAACCACTACCCCACCCACTGGCTCCACTGCAAACAGATTTTAAAACCAAGATTTAAATAAAATAGTATGGAAACTAAAGCTGGCAGCTTATTGTCTCCTCTAGAGCAAGGTATTCTTTGTGCAATTTATTATACCCTCGAACAGCACTGAAATGGATTTAAGTATACTTATTGTTTCTATTACCTATTTGGAGCCTATTTTCTAGCACAGTAAAGACAGTTTTTTTCTGGGGGTATTAAGGAATAAGGAAAGACTGCATTCCCTTTTGGCTTCATAAATGTTTTCCCTAATTAGTCAACTTCCATTTTATAGTGAGAAGGCATTCATTTTGTTTCCTTAATGAATGACAGGATTGCACTAGATTTATAGTCTTCTATCCCAGAGCTTATAAGCTGTTATAATGCCTTTAGACAGAAGACTGTGGTAATGGTTTTCTTGAAAGTATTTTGGAGAAGATTGTCTGTAACTTTCTTAGAACATGAAAAAAAAATAAATACTACAATGAGAGCTCACTGCACATAAGTTTTCCTCCTATTGTCTGGCTAAATTCACCCAGTAGAAAAGCATGTGATTAATTGCTATAGGGACAAATATCTCCTAGAATGCATAAAGTAACCGGAAATTCCAGATTTCTTCACAGATTGGTCCATCTAAAATCTTGACCACCAGCAGCAAATTAAATTTAGTCAATAAGACTCTGTTTACATTGGTCTTGCTTTTTTAGACTTTAATTAGGGGCCAGGTGGTGGCATCATAGTTATACAATTGAGCCCACATACAGAAGGCCCAGGTTCTCATTCTGGGACCCCCCTGAGCATGAATGTGTCCATGACCTGGGCTGGCTAAGACTGGGGGTGGATGGATCATGGCATCAAGATCCCATTGGGGGTACCTCTCTTACTCTCTCTTTCTGTCTCATGGAAGAAATACAGTTTTTAAAAATGAGAAAGTAAGGTTTAAGTTAATTTTGCATCATGTATCTCAGAGCTCATTTTTATGTCTATTGGCTCCTATAGCAATTCTCATTATGTACTTGTTTTGGCCTTGATCACAGACAAGAAATATTTTATTTTACACATTTATTAATTTCTGCCTCTGGATTCTTTAAAAATAAGATTTAAGAGAGCTTCCAGTAGCTTATAAAAATAAAAATAATAAAGTACTATAAATTAGAAGTAGCTGGAAAAAAAAACAAAAGCAAATTAATGGCAAGGCTATAAAATGGAGCCAGAAATGAGGCTAATGAAAGGTAGACTCATGCTTATTTGCTATAAATGGGTAAAGAATTGCACTCTGTCAGTAAAAATGGGAAAGGTTGATCATTTATTTGGATGACAATGCTTGTGTCTTAGACTAACTCAAAAAAACTTATTCAGATGGGCAGCCACTTCTCTCACATAATTAAGGAAAAACATTTTTCTAAAGAATCCTTGAAAAACCTATCAGCAAAATCCTTTCAAAGATCAGAGTAGCTCAACCTTGGCACCATCGTCATTTTGACTGGATAATTCTTTGCTGTGGAAGGCTGTCTTATGTGCCATCAGATATTCAAAGACTATTTCTCAGACCGATGGCATTATGTCAAAATACAGTTTAGTGCAAACAAGACCCTTTTGGTCAGACAGTATTCTGGTTACTCAGTCCTTTAGTGGCCCGACTTAATTCAGGGTTATATTTAGAATAACTATTTAGAATATCCACTTGCCAGGACTTTAAGAGGGCCGTTTTCTCAGCTGAACCTCTCCAAAGATATTTGGTTGCAGTGATTTCAAGATTATCCTTCTTGATAATTAATATTCTGTGTTGCATTTTTTTCCCCTCAATTTGCTCAAAGACATGTATGCTCACCAAAACGAGAGAAAGAGAGTGAGAAAGCACCCTTCATGGTGGCCACAATCCCTTCTCCTCCATTTCTCCCTCCTTTTGGGATTTTGGATATGTACCCACATATACCCAGTATGTTTCTCAAGCCACCAAGTCCAGGGACTCAAACTGTGTGGTCAGTCACGTGGGATCCAGTCTCTTTGACCACCAGGCCACACCAGAGATACAGAGAGAGACAGAGAGAGAGAAAGTGAAGAAACACTGCAATTCTTTCTCCTCCACTCTCTTCTCAGGATTTTGGACACTCATGCACATGTGTCTGCTTTGAGTTTCAAGCCCACGGCTCAAACTGCTATTGACTATGTGGGAGTCCAGTGCCTTAACCACTAGGTCACTTGCTGGCCTCTCCATGTTACATTTTTTGGGGTACCAGCAGTTGGTGTAATGTCTGTGTTGCTGGACTCTCATGTAGTTGACCGCAGTTTGAATGATGGACCCGGTGGCTTAAACTCACAGCAGGCACATGTGCATGTGTGCCCAAAATTCCAAGAGGAGAATGGAGGAGAAGGAATTGCGATGTGGCCATCCCCCCTGGGGGGTGATTTTTCTCTTTCTGTCTTTCCATCTCTCTCTGTCTTTCTGGCAAGTGCACGTGCCCTATAGCAAAAACCTCTCCAAAAAAATTTGTTTTTATTGTACTTATGGTCCTAATTTTCCCACCTTTTTGTACCCACATCATTGATAATGCACATCCACGCCAACTCGTATTTAGCCAATATGATAGCCTTTAACCAGTGAGACATTGATAGACTTGAAATAAGTTTAAAAACCATTTGCACATTGTACCACCTCTCTCTTGCTTTTTCTCTCTTTCATTCTTTCCTTCTGTCTCAGATTCCTGCCTCTGCTAGAGGGCAAATCCAAGCTAGCATGTTGGAGGAGGAGGGACTTTGTGGAAAAGAGATGAGTTTTTAGTCAACCCTCCAGGTGTCAATAATGCATGAGCAAAGCCAGCCAAGAACATCAGAACTCACCCAGACTAGTCAAATAGCCCAGCCAACCTTTCAACTCACGTGAATTTATAAGTGGCTACTGTTTACATCCACTACATTTTAGAGTAGTTAGCGACCCAGTGGTATGTAACTGACACAGTTCCCAATTAAAATCTGTTGGACTGAAAACAAGTTGCTGTCCTTTCTGAAAAACTGAGGAACAGTGAAGGACTTCTCACGTTTATTTTGAGTGGTATGATTATGTGCTTACTGGAGATGCTCTATATAGTAGTCAAAAGCATTGGCTAAGTTATCAAAGCTAGGGGAGAGGGTTATTTCATGATTTAATATAACAAATATATATGCAAGTAGTTTTATTGTTTCTGATGGTAAAATATAAGGGGCTTCTTGAAAGTTTATAGAAAGTCCATATTATCAAGAAACTGTGGATGGATTTCAAATATTTTTGACACCAAAATAAATTCATATTTTAATTCCATTTTTCCATAATATTTTGAACTATGCATTTCAAATCTCTAAGTTGGTGGCTTGAAAAACACACCTGGTGCATGTGTGTGCATACCCAAAATCCCAAGGAGAGAATGGAGAAGGGATTGTGGCCTGCTTCCCCTGAGTGGTGATTTTTCACTTTCCCCCTGTCTCTGTCTCTCTTCAG
The DNA here is from genome assembly GCF_000334495.1 of Tupaia belangeri chinensis. Taxonomy (NCBI): domain Eukaryota; kingdom Metazoa; phylum Chordata; class Mammalia; order Scandentia; family Tupaiidae; genus Tupaia; species Tupaia belangeri. The sequence goes on from NW_006159732.1 coordinate 7,271,013, forward strand.
TAAGTGCATGCATCTGATGGTAAAAATTTAAAAAAAGAAAGAAAGGAAGAAAGGAAGGAAAGGAGAAAGGAAGGAAGGAAGGAAGAGAAAGAAAGAGAAAAAGGAAATTTGGAGTTGAACCATAGATGTAATACAATCTAGTCTTCGTCTTATAAAAATTAACATTATTAAATTGTAGCTATTTAAAACAGCTGGGCATGTGGCTTTGCTCAGCAAACTCTTTCTTCTATTGAAGTCCACTGCTTTCGCTTGTCCTGTTACCCCAAATTCCAGTTTCACCTTCAGCTGAGGTTCCGAGAGCCGACTTGTCAGTCTTCAACACTGGGATACTTTAGGGAGTTCAGAATCTGGGGGAACATTTGGATGTTCTTACGTATTTTACTTTCTATCTTCCAAATTGTTAACTGGCACAACCAGGGATAACAACACTGGAAGAGTGGAGAAGGGGGACGTGGGTGTTTCCAGACGTGTCCCTGTGAGTAAGTGTGACATGTGATCAAACTGGTGGGGGGATTGATTAAAGGGCAAAGACAGAAAACTTCCTGCATATCCTAACACAATTGCAGGTATAGCATAAATGAACAAATCAGGGTAGGGAGGAACCTATGAAGTATGACTCTGGAAAAGGGATCTCTGTCCTAAATTTTTTTTCTTCACAGTTACTTTAAAGTGTTTATCAAATAAATAAACTATTCATTATAGGACATGATTTACCAGATTACTACTAATCTTAGTAACCATAAGGCACAGGTTTACCTTGTTAAATAAGCATGGGGACAGATTTATATTTCTATAACCTATTCTACAAGGAACTACAATGCAATATTATTCAAATAGGTAATTAATGAAGGTAATTGAAAATTACAGGATTATGTGGTGAGGAACACTTTTGAGTCACACACAATTACCAATTCCCTGAAAAGGAAAACATTTACAAGAACAAATTTTTTACTGTGGTTTATAACAGAAACCGTAACCTCCACTCTTCCTCTAAACATTTTTTTTCAACCACCAGAAGTTCTCACATTAATCTGTCTTCAAACATACCTAATACTTCCTTTCAAACACTCTCAAAACCTTGGAAAACTACAGAGTGTATTCTACTGCCCTCTGCTGGAAGACAGAGTGAGTTATCACACATCAACCAGATTGCTGAAACAAGCGGAGGAAATGGCTGCTCTCTCAATTCAATCACTAGTTGTTTTTCGCTTGCCAGTTAATATAACATGTAATATAGATAGACTATTATAATAGATGATAACTATATGATAGATTATAGATAAGAATCATGAGAGAAAATACGTAGCTGATAGGTAGATGATAGACGACAGAGACTATCATTCAGAGACAAGACGGGATATCTATACCTATGCAAACTGCATTAGATATATCGACAAGATTAAGTTCAGGGGACCGATGGTGGCATGGTGGTTAAGGGCACTGGACTTCCATATGGCCAACAGCGGTTCGGTTCCTGTACCCAGCAGCTTACTTTCTCTCTCTCTCTCTCTCTCTCGCTGTCCCTCTCTGGTCAAATTGAAATAAATAACTGGATAAAGAAAGCTAAATAAGACTTCATGAGGCAGTGGCGACAGCGGTGGTGAGAGGATAAACAACAAGTTCGATGCCTTGAAAGACAATGACAGTGGGGACCACAATCAGAATGAAGAAAACAGCACACAGAAAGATGATGAGAAAGAAAAAGCCGACCAGGACAAGAGTCAGGGCAACAGCAAGAGGAAGGTTGTCATCCCTGGATCACCAGAGCATCCCCTGCAGTACAACTACACTTTCTGGTACTCCAGGAGGAACTGTGGCCGTCCCATGAGTTCACAGAGCTATGAACAGAATATCAAACAGATTGGCACCTTGCCTCTGTGGAGCAGTTGTGGAGGTTTTGTAGCCACATAGTTCGTCCCTGGGACCTGACAGGCCACAGTGACTTCCATCTCTTCAAAGAAGGAATTAAACCCATGTGGGAGGATGATGCAAATAAAAATGGTGGCTAGTGGATTATTTGGCTGCGGAAGGGCTTGACGTCCCGTTGCTGGGAAACTCTCATCCTGGCCATGTTGGGGGAACAGTTCATGGCTGGGGGGAGGTCTGTGGGGCTGTGGTCTCTGTCTGCTTTCAGGAGGACATCATTTCAATCTGGAATGAGACTGCCAGTGACCAAGCCACCACAGCCCAAATCCAGGATACATTCTGGCAAGTTCTTAATCTACCTCCCAACTCCATTATGGAATACAAAACTCACACCAACAGCATCAAAATGCCAGGCAGGCTGGGCCCCCAAAGGCTCCTTTTTCAAAACCTCTGGAAGCCGCTGTTGAATGTGCCATGACCCTCTTCCTCTCTGGATGGCACCATCATTGAAGCTGGCATCTTTGGGGTCTCTTGTTCTGTTGGTGTGCCACCTGGAAGATGCTTCTGTCCTGGACAGGGAGAAGTGGAAGAGCATTATGTTTTAAGAACAGGCTGACACGTAGCAGCTCCAACAGCAGCTGAGATCACTTAATAAATGGTGCTAAACTAAATTAAATAAATAAAAAGAAAGCTAAATAAAATAATTATTTTTAAAAAGGATAAGTTGAACTTCTACAAACCTGCAAAATAAAACTAGGATAACAGTTTTTAAGTGATAAGCGCTCGATTATAGAGCATAGAAGGAAATGATCCCATCTAATGTACAGATACTTAGTAAACTGAAGTTTCTTATTAGAAGGAAAAGGTTAGAATGTCAAAAAAATTGTTTCAAATAAGGAAAAAGTGGATGAGGAACTGAAGACCTCTCACAACATTGTAATTCTTTATTACATTTCTCTGTTCACTTATGAGCTCTCATGGATTGTAAAGTCTGTGAGAGCATTAAAGCATCCTTCAGCAAATGATTTCACTGTTCTAGGCCTTAGCTAACCCATCTTTAAAGTAAACATTTTTACTCCAACTTCACAAACCTACTGAGGGTGACAATCAGTATGTGTTATGGGGTGGGTGAATTTTCTTATACTATGGATATTATGTTCAATCTCATAACTTTATTCAAATTATGTACTTAACTTAAAATGTTCATTTTTATGTGTAATATAATAACTAAAAATCCATCATTCTAGCGAGCCAGTGACATGGAGGTTAAGGCGGCTGGATCCCATATGACTAACTACATGATTCAAGTCCCAGACATGGCAGCATGCAATATATGTCAGGTGCATGTGTGTGCATGCCTGAAATCCCAAGAGGAGAATAGGGGAGAAAGGACTGTGGCATAGCCATTTCCCTTGAGGTTCTTGCTCACTTTCTTTCTGTCTATCTCTCTCCAGTGAGCACAAGCACCCTATAGCAAATTGAAAAAGTAAATAAAGGGATCAGCAGATAGCGTAATGGCTATCTGCCAGGATCCTGGGCATGTGTTTGTACATGTAATGTGTAAACCACTGAGGCTGGGAGTGGCATTCTGGTCAACCAAATGGGATCTGTTTTCCTCTGCACTGTGTTTAACCATTGCACTGTGGGACCAGCCATGATGTTCATTTTTGAATCTGAATGCTCTCTCTTGACGACTGAAGTTGTGCTTGGGCTCTAACACTGGCTCAGCAATGTTATTTCGATCCTTGGACAGAGAACTGTCACAGATTTCAGAGCCAAACAAACTTGGGTTCAAGTCTCAGCTCTAATAGAACCTTTAAAAATTTTTAGAACAAATGTTTGGTTGATATATACTATGAGTATCAGCCTCATGAGAAAAGCACTATTATGATCCTTATTTTACAAATGAAGAGTCTAAGACTGAGAATATTAACTTACATACTTAGAAATTGAATTAAGTGAAAGAGGATTCAAACCCAGGAATAAATGTTCTAAAACTCTTATTTTTAAACCCTGCATTATGCCATTTATCTTCCCTGGATCATATTTTCCTAATTTATAAAATGAGAGGAAAGAAACTTAGTTTACTGGATTCAGGAGAGGATTGGGAATAAAACATGCATTACAGATGCTGGTACCTAGCAGACGCTGAATAAAATCATTGCTAGTATTTCGCTCCTTAACGATTGTGTGCTTATGGACTATCTACTATTTGTTCAGTTCCTTTTTTTTTTTTATGAAAGTAAATGTAAATAAGTTCTTGTTGGACAAGCTGGCAGGGAACAATGCTCAAAAATTTAAACTCAGGAATTTAATGATATGAAGTTCACCAGTCTTGGCTCCCTTGAAATGAATGGAGCTTCTGGTAACAAGACCAGCATGTTTTTGAACCGAAGCTGAAGCCATTTACGTTTTCAGAACCCAAATCAATGGCAGCCACTCATTGGGACTTCATCATCCTCCGAGGACACAGCCTTCTCCTGAGCTGAGTTGTGGCCGCTGCCAGCTCTCACTCTGCGCCCCAGCATTCAGGTTCCAAAACCTGGCAGACGGTCAGTGCTCCTGGCTCCAACACTCAGCAGCTGGTGAGCACTTGCTAACTCGCAACTTGTGTGAACACAGCAATGAGTTCACAGCAACCTAGCGATAAAACCCACCCCTAGCACTAGGTGTTGTTCAGTTTCTAACAGCAATAAATCAGCAGTAAGAATTCCGTAATGTCTTTCCACATAATTCAGCTCTGGAAGAGAACCAAACACAATCTTTTATAGACCCTTCTCTTTAGACGGGAGACTAACGGTGCTCGGAGAACTTAAAATGTTTGTGTCAAGAAACACTAAAACTGGGAACCAGCAGTTAGCGTAATGGCTATGTCGCGGGACTTCCACGTAGTCGACCGCGGTTCGCGTCCCGGACCCGGTGGCTTAAAACTCACGCCGGGCGCGTGTGCATGCGTGCCCAAGATCCCGAGAGGAGAATGGAGGAGAAGGGATTGCGGCGTGACCATCCCCCCTGGGGAGTGATTTCTCGCTTTCTGTCTCTATGTCTCTCTCTGGCTGTCTGGCGAGCGCACGCGCCCTACAGTGAAAATCTCTCAAAAAAAAAAAAAAAGAAAAGAAACACTAAAACTAGGGACCAGCAGTTAGCATAATGGTTATGTCGTTGGACTCCCAAGTAGTCGATCGGCCCGGTGACTTAAAACTCACACCGGGCACGTGCCCAAGATCCCAAGAGGAGAAGGGATTGCGGCGTGGCCATCCCCCCTTGGGGGTGATTTCTCACTTTCTATCTCTCTGTCTCTCTCTGTCTGGTGAATGCACGCACCCTATAGCAAAAACCTCTGGAAAAAAAAAAAAAAACACTAAAACTAGACCTTAGGAATCATTGTCAAGTGGGGTTGTCATTTCATCATTCTGTGTTTCTCTTGTTTCTTCCACTTCCTAGAAGTTTTGTGAGTAGTTCTAGATTGCCATTTTTGTAAGCTCAGATAGTCCTAAACTTGATTACATCACACATGAAGAGTTGAAAAGCACGAAAGGATAAATTACGGTACATCTTCCCCATTATGTCATTAGACAGCACGGTCACTGGAAAATAAAAATTGTTTCCCATTTCATTCCTTGATTCAGATATCTTTTCTTTCTCCTTTGTTAAAATAATTAGTCCTGGGACCAGCGACTATGTCGCTGGACTCCCACATAATCAACCGCAGTTCAAGTCCTGGACCCGACGGCTTAAACTCACGCCGTGTGCGTGTGCATGCATGCCCAAGATCCCGAGAGAAGGGAGGAGAAGGGATTGTGGCGTGGCCATCCCCCCGGGGGGTGATTTCTCGTTTTCTATCTCTCTGTCTCTCTGTCTTTCTGGTGAGTGCACATGCCCTATAGCGAAAACCTCTCCAAAAAAAAAAAAAAATTAGTCCTGAAATTCCAGTAATGGTGATATTTATTCAAAAGGGAATTTCATACACACTCATGCCATCCTCTACTATGTGAACCTGAATTTCCTTAAATCTCTGCTAAAAGTAAAAATCCCTCAACCCTACTTCTGGGTAACTGAAATGACTGAGTCAGCATTCTGAAGGTAGAGCTGAGGATTTGTATTAAATTCATAATCCTCACTAAAGCATCTTAAAGTTTGAAGAACACACCTTAGTGTAGATAATTAAGTCAAATACAGAGGGCAGCAAAGTGACAAGTCTGAAGGATTGAATTTGTCTTGACTCCTTGACTTCTGTTCCTGCTCCCAGCCCTTCCATCTAGTCTATTTCTCTCTCACACACACACACATTCATTTTCCTTTCTTGGTAGAACAGGATCTGTGTAGGCTACAAGATGCTTATGAATTTCAAATCAATATTTATGGAAATTTATAAATGTATGCTAAGGATGGTCGGTTTTAATCATGTTTCTTCATTTATTTCAGCATATTTAGATTAAAGGTTAAAATTCCTTTTGACACTGTCAATATCTCCATGGAAATCGCTGGAGTTTCACTCTAGAATAACAACTCACTTGAGGGTGAGCAAATCACACAGAATAAGAACATTTCAGGACTTTGTATGGTCAATGTGTTTGTATTAGTCCTTTCTTGCCAGTCTGCTGAGAAAATGGAGCAAAGGAGAGAAAAGCCTAGGAGGACACACTCACTTCCTTCAAGTAGTCCAAACACTGCCAGAGAATCCAGGCTAAAGGTAGGATAGGGAGTAGAAGATGAAAAGACTAATCAAGAGGACAGCGAGGCCCATGAGAATGTGACCAGCTGGGAGAAAATGGAGTCTCCCAAGAGCATTGGAAAAGAGAGGAAAAACATCCACCTCTCTACATGTGCCATTGCCTCCTCAGCCCTTCTTTTCACATCTGGTTGGTTAGGTGGAGCTCTAAGATGACTGCCCTTTCCTCCACTTAACTGAATTATATACACAACCAAAGTGGGTATCAGAGTCAAGTTTTCCTACCTCCTACACTTAGATCTTAACTAATGGGATAATCAACCTAGATCTGGACCTTAACCATCCTGCTTGAATTTACTATTAATTATAAGACTCTACGTGTCCCACATGGGTAGACTAGGTAAATCAACTTATTCTCACGGATCGTTGTTTAGATGTGGTGTAAGATCTGGAGACCACAACAGAAATCTATTAGTGTGATTCCTAACTCACAGAGTATACTTGAGCAAAACAAGTGCCTTTCCAGCATTTTTAATGCTATTGGCACGTTTTGTTGAGCTATTGAGCTGTTTGGTTTCTTCCAACACGTCTTCAGTCCTATTTTTCCATTAGCCTTCCCTTTATGTCGCCTCCTGTATAGAATGTTTATACCTCTTCTTGCCTCAACTATTTGATGTGGTTCTTCCAGTGGATCAAAATGTTATCCTTCAGATCTTTTATGACATGTCTGCTGTTTTAACCTGTGTAAGTAAGTAACAGATGGGAAGGTGTCATTATTACACATTATTTGTGAACCACAAAATTATATGGTTTATTCATAGTAGGTTTTTATGACTCTAAGTTGGAAAATTTGAGGGGATTTCCAGGTAGCTTCAAGTTGGTGTCCATGGAGCTAATCAGTAGATTCCAAAGTATGTTATATCTCAGTTTCTTTAAACAACAACAACAAAATACACTGAATTCCTATCCCTACAAATATTTCCATCTAGGGATTCTACCATCTATCAATAATTATTAATATGGGTGAAATGTTGGTGAGAAGTTGATAGGTAAAAGAATCTAGTCTTCATTTCCCCTATTATCAGTTTGCCACACTAAACAAGCTTGTTATGCGAATACATGCTACAGAGAATTATTTGCGTATAAACAGATATACGAAATAAACTGATAGATAAACTCTCAGTTTCTATTTTTAAAAATGAACTTGGGGCCAGCAAGTGGCATGATGATTAAGGCACTGGACTCCCATATGACCGACCATGGTTCAAGTCCCAGACCTCCACTTTTCTTTCTTGCTTTCCCTTTCTCTCTTATGTCTCTCTGGTCAAATTAAAAATAATAATGATAATAAATAAAATAAATAATTTTAAATGCACTTTTTAATGTTTTGTTGTTATTTTGTTTTGTTTTGTTTTAATTTGCTATAGAACACATGCCCTCACTAGAGACAGAGAGAGAGAGGGAGAGAGAGAGTGAGAGAAAGAAAGAGAGAATGAGATACACTCCCTAAGGGGGATGTCTATGCTGCAAGTCTTTTTCCTTTATTTTCCTCTCAGGATTCTGGGCATGCCTACACGTCTGGCAAGGTTTTCAAGCTGTTGGGTCTGGGACTCAGACCCCATAGTCAGCCATATGGGACCAGTCACCTAGCTGGCTCCAGAACTTTCAGTGTTTTAAAAATACACATTTCACAAATCAAAAATAACAATTTTACTAACCTGTTCATTGAAGGCCCATTTTATGTTAGTTAAGAACAAAGAAGAGTGGGACCAGTGGTTAGCATAATGGGTATGTCACTGGACTCCCACGTAGTCGACCATGGTTTGCGTCCCAGACCGGGTGACTTAAACTCACACCGGGTGCGTGTGCATGCATGCCCAAGATCCCGAGAGGAGAATGGAGGAGAAGGGATTGAGGCGTGGCCATCCCCTCTGTGGGGTGATTTCTCATTTTCTATCTCTCTGTCTCTCTCTGTCTGTCTGGCAAACGCACGTGCCCTATAGCAAAAGAGGGACCAGCACATGACATAATGATTATGTTGCTGGACTACCATATAGTTGACCGTGGTTTGGATGCAGCAGCTTAAAACTCATGCTGGGCACACATGGGTATGTGCCCACAATCCTGAGAGGAAAATGGAGAAGGTATGTGCCCATAATCCTGAGAGGAAAATGGAGAAGGGATAGCAGCATGGCCATCTCCTCTGGGGGGTGATTTCTCACTTTCTGTCTCTCTGTCTCTCCAACCAGCACATGGGCCCTCTAGCAAAAATATCTCTTAAAAAAGAATATATATATATGTATATATACACATATATGTTTTTATATATTTATGCATATTTTTCTATTTGTAAACATCCATTTTTAATTTTTTTCCACAGTCAAATAAAACTAAACTTCTTCTAGGCACTTGGGATATATCAGTTAAAAGAAAAAAAAAAGAAAAGAACATCTCTGTCTTTAACAAGCTTACATCTTAACTTGTGTTACTTAACCTAAGAGGAAGAGCAAGTAAACAGGAAGATTTGGGTTCTGGTCTTTATTTTCCAACTTCTTCCATTATTACTCATTTCATTTGCCTTGATCTCATAGCTTTCTCTACTATTTTTTTTTAATAACTTTTACCTGAGCCAGCTCATGACTTGGTGGTTAAGATGGCTGGATCTGATACGGGCAACTGTACAGTTTGAGTCCCTGACATACTGCCTTGAAAAACATGTCAGGCAAGTTAGTGCAAAATCCTGAAAGAATGGAGAGATGAAAAAGAAGGGATTGCAGTGTAACCATGCCCCATGGTGTGTATTTTCTTCCTCTCCTGCTTTCTCTGCCTCTCTGTCTTTCTCTGGCAAGTACAGGTGCCCTCTGTTAAAAAAAAAAAAAAAAAAAAAGAAAGAAAGAAAAAGGAAACAACAAAAAACTTTTTGAAATGCCTTTTACCCATCCGAGTCTGGTGTTCTGAAATTTAAGTAAACAGCATGAGCATAGGAAGCCACGTACACAGAAAAATATAAGAGGCATCTGCAGGGTATATGGAAGGATAAACCTCAGGGAAATATTAATCTTGCCCAAAGGGAGGCAGTGCCATAAACATATGATGAGTAAGTACTGAACTGTGTGCTGTTGACTGTAATCACAATGAGAGCACGCTAGTCAGTGGGGAACGAGTCAGGAAAAGGTGAAACTTGGACTGGTTCTCAAGTAATATTAAGAGTAGGTGGCAGGGGACCAGCAGGTGGCATGGTGGCTGAAGTGCTGAACACTCTATGGTTTGAGTCCCGGACCTAGTGGCTTGCTTTCTCACTTCTTCTCTCTCTCTCTCGCTGGTCAAATTAAAATAAAATTAATGAATAAAATAAAATAAACAAATCTTTTAAAAAAAAGAGTAGGGGGCAGACAGATGGCATGGTGGCTAAAGTGCTGGACTCCCATACGACTGACTGTAGTTCAAGTCCTGGACCTGGTGGCTTGCTTTCTCACTTTCTCTTTCTGGTCAGAATGAAAAATAACAATAACATATTAAATAAAATAAATAAATAATTCTAAAAATATATTTTTTAAAAAAGAGTAGGTAGGGGTCCAGCAGGTGGTGTGGTGGCCAATGTGCTTGACTCCCACATGGCCAACCATGGTTCGAGTCCTGGTCCTAGAGACATGCTTTCTCATTTTCTCTCTCTCTGTTTCTCTTTGGTCAAATTGAAAATAATCATCATCCTCATCATAATAAATAAAATTAATTAATTCTTTTTTAAAAGTAGCTAGAACAGGAAAAGTCTAAAAATGGGAATTGAAATGATGTAATTGGTGTATAATGATAATAAATGCTTTATAAGGAATGGGAGAAATATCTGTCAATTAAAAGGCATGGGGGGACCAGCAGTTAACGTAATGGCTATGTCACTGGATTCCCATGTAGTTGACTGTGGTTCAAGTCCTGGACCTGGTAGCTTAAACTCACTCCAGGCATACATGTGTGTATGCCCAAGATCCCAAGAGGAGAATGGAGGAGAAGGGATTGTGACTTGGCCATCCCCCCAGGGAGTGATTTCTTGCTTTCTGTCTCTCTGTCTCTCTCTGTCTTTCTGGCGAGTACATGCACCCTATAGCAAAAAACCTCTCCAAAAAAAGAAAAAAAGGCATGGGAAAACATCTTGGAGACCTTAAAGTTCAGATGGAGGGTTTGGTGTAATAAAGAGCAAGCAGGGGCTAGCAGGTGGTGTGGTGGTGCTGGATCCCACATGGCCAACCCCTCAGTTCAAGTCCTGGATTCCATGGCTTGTAAAACACACCAGGCATGTGTGTGTGCATGCCCAAAATCCTAAGAGGAGACCAAAAGAAAGGGGATTGTGTCATGGCCATCCCCCTCTCCCCCAAGGAGTGATTTCTCACGTTCCCTCTTTCTCTGTCTCTCTCCAGAGAGTGCATATACTTTACAGCAAAATCTAAAAAAAAAAGAAAGAAAGGAAGAAAAAGAGCAAGCAGAGGTCTCGGCATGAAGGAGAGATGCTGACAATGTTGTCTTCAGGAGGTCTATACTGGATGCTGATTTTCCACTCTAAATTTCTCCTAGGAATGAGCATGTCCAGACATTGTCCACCTCTCCCAATGTTAGAAGCCTTCCTTTTCCAGATCCAGACCTACTGAACTCCTACAGTTTGGAAGAAGGGGAGAGCCATATGTATCCCCAACTTTTGTGCCAGAGGAAACCTGTGATCACTGCATCTCTAAGTCCTCTGCCTGGATACATGGAGGAATAAACCCAAGAAAATGTTAATCTTGTCCAAAGGGAGGCTATACCATGAAACACGCAATGATTAATTACTTAACTGTGTGCTGTTGACTCTAATCCATTTATTTGGGAAGATCCAAAAGAGAAACAGAACATTTGATTCAACTTTCATTTCTCAGGCTAATGAATAGCTTGGTTGACAAGGCACACAGTCATTCCATAACACATGACAACCTTGAAATATTGGAAAAGATATTGATAACATATATTTGAAATCTTAATATAATAAATACTTGAAGACACCATTTTGTTGAAACTCACAGTAATGTAGTCAATCAGTTAGGAATAATTTTAACTAGAAATTCAAAATGTCAATGATTTGGGACCAGCAGATGGCGTAGTGGTTACATTGCTGGACTCCCACATGACCGACTATGGTTCAAGTCCCAGACCCAGTGGCTTGAAAATCACACTGGGCATGTGTGCATGCACACTCAAGATCCTGAAAGGAAAATGGAGGAGAAGGGATTTCAGCATGGCCATCCTCATCTTGGTGGGGTGGGGTGATTTCTCACTTTCCCTCTCACTGTCTCTGTCTCTCTCTTTCTCTGTTGAGTGCACATCCTCTAAGGCAAAAACCTCTAAAAAGGAAAGAAAAATCAATGGCGTATGTAAG
>NW_006159732.1:7282982-7299884 GCF_000334495.1 Tupaia belangeri chinensis
AAAGAGTGTATTTTTCTCTCTAAAATAAATCTAGAGGGTGGCAGTCCAGGTGGGTGGAGTTACTTTAGGCATCAGTGGACCAGGCTCTTTTTATACTTCAGTTCTAATATCTGAGCAAAAGTTTCCATCTTTAAGGATCAACAGTGGCCCAAGAAGCTGTGTTATATAACATCCACACTGTAAGCAACAGGAACGAGGGAGAGAGAAAAGACTGAATCTACTCTTCTTAGCTGGGTCCGCTGCCTTGGAATGCCCCTCCTGAAGATTCACCCAACACTGCACTTAACAGTTTACTGGCGTAGTCATCTGATCATCAGAGACTTGGAAAGATAGCCTTTCACCAAGGCTTATTCCTAGTAAAACTGAGCTCCCTGAGCCTATGAAGTAACTGAGTTTCAAAGTCTGAATATAAAGTCTTTACAAACAGAAACAGAACAAAGTGAAAAATGGTGAGAGTGATAGTTAAAGAACAGGATCTAAGTATTTTCCCCAGGATTAGACAAGAAATCAAAACAAGGAGTAGCTGTCAGAACTGGGCCTTTTCTTCTGCCTTATAAATTGTTGAAACACATGTTATCATACATTTCACTCAGATTCTTCAAATATTAACATTCTGCTTCATTTGTTTTATATATCCATTTGAGAATAAATTACAGACATAATGCCCTTTTACTCCAAAATACTTCAGTATGTTTTTTCTAAATGTAAAAATTCTCTTATACAGGCATAACACAATGTTCAAAGTCAGAAACTTAGTATTGATAGAATACTATGTAGAGTTTATACTTATGTAGATTTCTCCAATAATACCCATCACATATTTCATAGTAAAAGATGTTACTTCTACTATGTTAAAAATAAAAGAGGAACAAGCCTTGCATATTCAGTTGTCATGAGTCTTTACTCTTCTTCAATATGGAATATTTCTCAGCCTTCCTTTTATTACAGTGACAATTACTGTGTAGTATATCTCACAAATGCCATTCGTCCGGTGTTCCCTCCCCACAAGAGAAAAGAGTGACTCTACAGTAGAGAGACTTGACACACCACTTTAACTAAGCAATCAATGTTATATCACCAGCAATGGCAGAAATTGACATGGTTACCTTCTGATATGATGCATTGAGAGCACTGAAATCCTGCACTTTTACTGCCAAAAATGTATAACTGAATCTAATTTCATTTTTATTTCTTATCATATGCTAAAACCATTTTCTCCACACTTCCCTTGTTGGAATTGCATGATGAACCACGTGTATGACAAGTCCTGAATCCAACCACTTTCTTTACTTTAAGATTTAGACAGTTTAAAGAGAAGGGTGTATGCTATACAGAAAATAATGCCAAATATTTTCTTTGTTTTGAGTTATTTATTTAGGTTCTTGCCATAGGGCACGTACACTCACCAACGAGATACACAAAGAGAAATCAACTCTTGAGGTGATGGCCATGCCATAATTTCTTCTTCATTCTCCTCTCAGGATTTGGGTTGTGCACAGACACATACTCAGTGTGATTTCAAGCCACCAGGTCTGGGACTCAAACCATGGTCAACCATGTGGGAGTCCAACGCCTTAACCACCATGCCAATTGCTGGTCCCCCAAGTAGTTTTTAACCGATTACCACATTGGGGTTTCTAGGCTTCCATAACTTCCTCTACCCATTATCTAACCAGCTGTGTTCTCATTACTCCATATACAAAATTATAAACCCAGAATCTAGAAAGCTGAAGTAAAAGTTTTGCTTCCAACTAATGTTCCAGAATTTGAAAAAGAGAGTATTGTTCGTTATAAGATTTCTGAACCAATACCTACACTTGGTTTCTACTTCTTCATTATGACCGAAAAAATTAAAATATTTGTTAAATTTTTTTTCAAAATTTTCATAACTTTTTTAAAAATTATTTTTTTATTAAATTGTACTTATTTTTATTATTTTTTTTAATTTGCTATAGGGCACATGTGCTCACCAGAGTGAGAGGAAAACAAGCCATCAGGTCCAGGACTTGAACCATGGTTGGTCATGTAGCATTCCAGTGTCATAACCACTCTGCCACCTGCTGACCCCAAAATTAATTCTCTCTTTTCTCACGAGTGTACAAAGTATAGTATTGCACAAAAAATGGGAGTGAGGGCCAGTACATGATGTGGTGAAGGCAGCTGGATCTCACATGGCTGATGACCAGGTGGTTCAAATCCCAGAACTGGGAACTTGAGAAGCAAACCAGATGTGGGTGTGTGTGTGTGCATGCCCAAAGTCCTGAAAGGAGGGAGAAATAGAGGACAAGGGATTTTGGCATAACCATTCCCCATGGGGAGTGTTTTCTCATTTTCTCTTCCTCTCTATCTCTCTGGTGAGCACATGTGCCCTCTGGCAAATTTTTTAAAAAGAAAATTAAATGAGTCCCATATCTAATAGCAAACTATGCCAAAATTCAAAATGTTCAGAACCATATGAAGGCTCATTCTTTCTAAAATCCAAACTACATGGCAAGCAAAAGCAACATGTTTTCCTTATCAGCATTTATTATTTATCTTCCTTCACCATGTTTTGTTCATTTTATTTGTTTCATTTTATATCAGGGATTAATCTGGAATGTATTATGCTAATTACCATTCCCCTTTATATAGAAGTATTAAAATATGCTTTTTAATGTAATTTATTTCTAACATCAAATCCTGTGATTAAGGAATGTCAACAGCTTCTAATAACATCCCTTTAAAGATTACATGAGTAATGATTCAGTGAACGGGGTAAGACAGACCCACTGGAAAAAAAATCAAAGAGGTAAAAACAAACAGTAAGTAAAAGAGTTCTGGACTTGCTTTCAAAACAGCATAGTCTATTCCCTGGTGATAAATATTATGCCTGTCACACATTGCATGAACCCAAGATAGCCCTGCCATTCTTCCTGTTTTTTTTACCCAGCAAAGCTGATAACCAAGCCTCTCCTGCATTCATTCAACTAAAAACAACCCCCCCCCATTGCTCTCATAAATCAGTAGAACATGTATTTTGTTTGTTTGTTTTTGTAATTGCCAGAAAGCACATGTAGAAAGAGGAATAAAGCACTCCTTAATGGAGTGGGTTCATGTCACAACCCCCTCCTCTATTTCTCCATCCTCTTGGGATCTTGGGCATACTCTCACATGCTCTTTGAGTGTTTCTTCAGCCACTGTTACCAGGAATCAAACTGTGTGGTTGGCCATGTGGAATCTAGCTCCTCCAACCTCTAAGCCATGGGACTGGCCCAGTAGAGCATATTTTTAAACATAGTTATAATGAGCCACATGTGAAATTTCATTATCTAGGTTTTAAGATTTTGCTACAGGACCAGCAGGTGGTGTGGTGGTTAAGGAGCTAAACACTCCCACATGGCTGACCATGGTTCAAGTCCTGGACCTGGTGGCTTACTTTCTCACTTTTCCTCTCTCTCTTTCTCTGTGTGTCTCTCTCTAGTCAAATTAAAAATAAATAAATGAATCAATAAAATTTTTAAAAAGATTTTGCTAAAATTTCTCTAAAATATTATTTTAAAATAATTAAATTATATTCTTAAAATAAAGGTGGTGTTACTGCTACTTTTTTTCTTTTTTTAAATCTTTTTAAATTTTTGGGGACCAGCAGTTAGTGTAATGGCTATGTTGCTGGACTCCCAGTAGTCGACAGTGGTTCGAGTCCCGGACCTGGTGGCTTAAAACTCACGATGGGCGCATGTGCCCAAGATTCCGAGAGGAGAATGGAGGAGAGAGGATTGTGGTGTGGCCATGCCCCCTGGGGAGTGATTTCTCGCTTTCTATCTCTGTCTTTCTCTGTCTGTCTGGCGAGCACACGCACCCTATAGCAAAAACCTCTCCAAAAAAGAAAAAAAAAAGAAAATCTTTAAAAATTTTTTTTTCTAGAGTGCACATGTACTCACCAGAGACAGACAGAGAGGAAGTGGGAGAAAGCATCCCCCTGGGGAATAGTAACACTGAAATCCCTTGCCCCCCATTTCTCCCTCCTTTCAGGATTTTGGACACTCAGGCATATACTTCTGGCATATTTTTCAAGACACTGTGTCCGGGACTCAAATCATGCAGTCAGTTATGTGGGATCTGGCTCCCTCAACTACCAAACCTTGGACTGGTCCACTGCTGCTTTCTTCATCCCTTTACTCTATAGGTAGTATTTGAATGAGCTAGACTTGTAGACAAAAACTGTTAAACTACATCAATGGTCAATTAATTAATCATCCTATACACATTTTTTGGTCACCCTAGACAATGAATAATGATTTGTTTTTTTGGGGGGGTTTTTGCTTTGTTTTGTTTTGTTGTTTTCTGCTTTTTGGCCAGAAAGAGACAGAGAGAGACAGTGAGAGGGAAAGTGAGAAATCACCCTCCGGGAGGATTACTATGCTGCAATCCCTTCTCCTCAATTCTCCTTCTGGGATTTTGGGCGTACACGTACACATGCCTGATGTGATTTTCAAGTCACCAGATCTGGGAATTGAACCACATTTGGCCATGTGGGAGTCCACCAACATAACTACCATGCTACCTGCTGGTCCCATTGGCTTCTTTTGTTAACCTCTGGCCAAATACAATTCTTGGCTGGCTGGATAAAAAACAAGTAGATGCCCTTTGGAGGTGTGAACAGTATCCTTAGAAGGATAAATGTTACTCATCCTTCCAGGGGAGGATTTTCCATCGGGGAAGAACTGTAGCTCCTCTGCTTAGAGCCCTCACAGCTCTGGAGGTTTCCTCTCGAGCTTGCACACAAAGGCTTCAGGTCCCATGTTCGAATGAGTCAAGTTTAATCCAATCATCTTGAGTCATTAGCTTACTTTTAGAGCTTTACCTTAGAATGTAACTATGGAAAAATACCAGTCAATCTGACACCTATTATAATGTCATTAACATGGTTTCTCAATGGCAGTCTCAGGAAGGGTTTCTTTATGCTTTCTCCAAGCTTGGGATCCATTCTTCGAAGCCACAAACAGTGGCACTCTGCTTTCTTTCCATTTACCCTCTCCTGGATACACTCTCTGGCTAATGTCTGGCTAGTACTGGCTTTCTCTCATACCTCTTTTCCTTTTAGGTTGGATCAGACATTTCCATATACAAGTGGGTTTCAGTCTCATATGCATTGCTTCCCTGCTAAATACATATTTGCAGAGGACAAAGGCATTCAACTTGGTTTTTTATCTTCACATCTTACAGTGGCTAACATACTATGAGTAATATCTGCACTAAGACCACTGCCAGCACCGAGAAACCCTGTTAGTCGTCATCGTCAGTACGAAAGGTGCTCATTACAAGTGCTAGGCATCTAATAAATGTTGGTTATCAGTCTATACAATAGTCACTCCTATTAACAATCTCATTTTTCACAGTTGCTGTAACCTGCAGTCACCTGTGGTCTGAAAATATTCAATGGAAAATTCCATAAATAAACAATATGTAAGTTATGAAAATCATCCTGAGTGGCATAATGGAAATCTCATACTGCCCTACTTCTTCCCAACTGGGACGTGTATCATCCCTTTATCCTGGATATCCACTCTATCTATAAGCTACCTGCCCTTTAGTCACTTAGGAGCCATTCAGTAATCAGTTTGAAAAAACACAGTTCTTTTTTTTTTTTTTTAAGAGGTTTTTGCTATGAGGCATGTGTGCTTGCCAGAGAGACAGAAAGCAAGAGATCACCCCCTCCAAGGGGAATGTCCACATCACAACCTCTTCTCCATTCTCTTTTCAGCATTTTGGACATGCATGCACATGTGCCCAGCCTTAGTTTCAAGTCACCAGGTCTGAGACTCAAACTGGAGTCATTCCTGTGGGAGTCCAGCATCTTAGCCACTCTGCTACCTGCTGGCCCAACATAGTTCTTTTTAAAATAAATTGTACTGTTGTGACCAGCAGTTAGCGTAATGGCTATGTTGTTGTACTCCCATGTAGTCAACCACGGTTTGAGTCCCAGACCCGGTGGCTTAAACTCACGCCGGGCACTTGTGCATGCTTGCCCAAGATCCCAAGAGGAGAATGGAGGAGAAGGGATTGTGGCGTAGCCATCCCCCTTGGGGGGTGATTTCTCACTTTCTATCTCTCTGTCTCTCTCTGTCTTTCTGGCGAGCGCACACACCCTATAGCAAAAACCTCTACAAAAATAAAAAATCTACTGTGTATATTTAAGGCATAGGACATGATGTCATAAACACATTTATATAGCAAAATAGTTACTGTAGTGTGACCTAGGATTTGGAGTGTTCAGGTATCCACTGGGGATTCAGGTGGGTGTCCAGCATAGATGAGGAAACTACTGTACTTCATTTGTGTATTTGATTTTAATTGTTGAGCTCTATTCTCCCATGGTTAAGTTACACTGGTGTAGAAATTAGACACGTCTTCATTACATAAAGAGAAACAACTAACTCATGGTGTTACTATTACTGTGAGTTATAAAAGTTCACAAACTACGATTATTTAAAAGTCTTAATCTGGTTCAGTTAAACATAGTTATTTCTCAGAAGAAAGAACTATTTTATCAATCACCACAAACTTTTCAAGATTTTACTGTGTCTGTGTGTGGGGGGGAGGGTATACGCTTGCATCTATGTGTTTTAACCAATAGAACTGGGAAACTGAAGAGGAAGATCATGGGCCAGGTACTGGCACAGTGGTAACATAACTGGACCTACCCGGGAAAGGTCCTGGGTTTGCGCCCCAAGGCTCCCGAGCTTGCCGGGCTTGCGTGTGCACCTAGACCTGAGCCTGGGACAGCTGGGAATGGGGTTGGATATCAACATGGAGACTCCATCAGGGTTACTCCCTTCCTCTCTCTTCCTCTTGCAATAAGTAAATGAACTTAAAAGAGAGAAAGTTGCTCAAGTTGTTACTGATAATGAAGTTTAGTAGTAAATTGTACAAACAAGCTTGATGGAGGGAAGAACAAGAATTACAAGGTAGAAGAACTAGGCTTTTCTTCAGCCAATTATGACCGTCCGCAAGTTGCTTCACTTTCTGAGCCCTCTCTCGTCTGTAAAACAACAGGCCTGGGCTAGTGGTTCCTCTTGTTCCTCTCAGTTCTAACTCTGGATTTCCAAAGTCCTCACATGGAGGAGTTAGAGCTGAATTTCCTACCCAGTTCTACTTCCTTATAGTCAAGTGAATTTAGCTGAGTTGCAATTTACAATATATTGAATAATAATTTCAATTTCTATTAAAAAATATAAACTAGATCATTCTAAAACCACATTATAAAATTTTTTTCTTCAGATATTGCAGGGGATAAAAAGACATTAATAGGGACCATCAGATTGTGTAACGGTTATATTGCTGGACTCCCACATAGTTGACTGTAGTTTGAGTCTCGAACCTGGCAACTTAAAATTTACACTGGGTGCATGTGCATGTGTGCCCAAGGTCTTCAGAGGAGATTGAAGAGGAAGGGATTGCAGCATGGTCATCCCCCAGTGGGTTAGTTTCTTACTTTCTGGTCTCTCTCTCTCTCTCTCTCTCTCTGGCAAGCACATGCACCCTATAACAAAAAGAAAAAGAAAAAAGAAAAAAACTATTGTAAAAAAAATTAGTATTTTTTCATTTGTTTTGTTTGTGTTTTTGTTATAGGACACATATACTCACCAGAGAGAGAAACAAAGAAAGAGAGAAGAAGTGAGAAAGCATCACACCACAATCCATATCTTTGGGCACGCATGCACATGGTTCCAGGGTGTTTTTTAAGCTGCCATGTCTGGAATTTGAACCTCACAGTCAGCCATATGAGATCCAGTCTCATTAACTCTATGTCACCTGGCTGGCTGGAGATTATTGGTATTAAATCTTCTCTCAGGTTATTGTGTATCCTGGATTTGTTTGATGATTATGATTTAAATCTCTTAGAAATTTCAAAGCTACTCCAAAATGTCCTCTTCTGATGGTTGGTGATGGTAGGGAAGACTGAGGAAGCAAGCCCTGGACCAGTTTCCCAACCTTAGCATGGCTGACAGGTTGCTAGTTCTTTGTTCTTGGAGGAAACTGTCCTATGCACTGGTTAATGTTTGCAGAATTCTGGGGCTGCCATTTCCCCCAGCCCAGCTGTGACACCTAAAACATGTGTCCAGGCATTTCCAATTATTCTCTAGGATTTGAGATCACCCCTATGTCACTGACTACTGTCCTGATAGAAAGTCAACAACTTACCACGTGCTGTATGTTTTCTTCTCTGTTTTTCCTATTTTCGTACTTTCTCTCTTCATCTATCTTCCTTTTCTCTCCTCTGTTTGATTTCTTTTTTCTCTTCCTTTTATCTTTCTACTTTTCTTTTTTGTGTCTACTATATATGACTTAGTTTTGCTATTGTCCAATCTACTGACCCATGGAAGTTGGAAAAGATGACCATGGCCTTAAAAATACCCGTAAATGACTTTAAGGATAACAGGTACAGATTTGAAATCAAATCTGGACTCAAATTCTATTTCTATCATTACTAGTTCTATAACAGTGTGGGAAAATTGCTTAGTCTCTCGGTTTCCTCCTCTGAAAACTAGAGCAATAGTACCTTTATCATGTTTCTTATAAAGACAAAGTACTTGAGCTAAAAGACTTAATGTGCTTAGCTCAGGGCATGGAACACAATGAAGTATCAACAGGTGGAAGCTACTATTTAATAATATTGGGTTCCTTAAGAGAGAGTGGCTTTACTCCAGTCACAGTGAAGAGAGTCTAATTAGCCCATAATAGAAACTAAAACATTGTTATTGTTATTTCTCAAAGCAGGTCAAATCTAATCAATCTACAGAAAATAAATATGGGGACCAGCAGTTAGCATAATGGCTATGTTGCTGAACTCCCACGTAGCCGACTAAGGTTCAAGTCCCGGACCCAGTGGCTTAAACTCACACTGGGTACATGTGCACACATGCCCAAGATCCCGAGAGGAGAATGGAGGAGAAGGGATTGTAACGTGGCCATGTCCCGTGGGGGATGATTTCTCGCTTTCTATCTCTCTGTCTCCGGGTGTGTGTCCCTAAAGAAACAAATACCAAAAAAAAAAAAAAAAAAAAAGAAAAGAAAAGAAAAGAAAAGAAAAGAAAAGAAAAGAAATGTGGAGTAAAGGGCAGTTCATAGTGATGATCTCTTGCATTTTTCTGTTCAGTTAAATCCACAAAATGCTAATTCAATGGAAGTGACTGTGATGTGACCGTTTCACTAGGAGCAATTACATTTATTCTCAGATGTAAGTGCCTGTTACTAAGGTCTATTAATAGAATGATCATTCTCAAAAATTGACTGTTCTTCTATTGAAGAATAAGGTTGGTTGGAAATAATAGTTTAACTCACCAAATAATATTTGTATACAAATTTTAAGACACTGATTGCAAAAAGCTAGAGCTGGTGTGCTGCTTCCTTTCGGATCCAGTAGGACTCAGAAAGCCTTGGACTTCTGGTCTTTTTAGTAAAAGTCATTTTTTTCCTTTTAAGTCACTTGGGTACAAGGCGACTTTGGAGCCAACTGTCCCTGACAAGAACTAAAATTAAAATATTTGCAAAAATAACATCAAGATAATTGATAATGTGTTATTTCCCAAGACACCTACTTAAGGATAAACAATGGTCAGGTGTTTTTTATATAGATTTGTGAAAATCAGAAAAGTTTCTGCCATGTAAAACTGTGATTCCTAGGACAGATACTTCTAGAATCTCTTGAGCAATTAACGAGTAGCTGCCAAATCCAGCTCTCTCCTGAAGCTTATTTCCATAGAAAGTAGGCTTAGAAAAGCTGAAGGGAATTAAGGAGAAAAATAGAGACAAGACATTTAAGTGACACAGAAGTAAAGGACTGTCGTGTTTTTTTTTCTCTCTTTTTTTTTTTTTTGGAGAGGTTTTTGCTATAGGGCGCGTGTGCTCGCCAGACAGACAGAGAAAAACAGAGAGACAGAAAGCGAGAAATCACCCCCCAAGGGAGATGGCCACGCTGCAATCCCTTCTCCTCCATTCTCCTCTCGGGATCTTGGACACACATGCACATGCGCCCAGTGTGAGTTTTAAGCCACTGGGTCTGGGGCGCAAACCATGGTCGACTACATGGGAGTCCAGCGACATAGCCATTACGCTAACTGCTGGTCCCCAGGACTGTCTGTTGATTATAATGTGTATGACAGTGTCTTTGACTGGACTGGAGCACAGTGTATTTGTGCTGGGAAAATTCATTTTACAAGTTGTGATGTAGAGTGATTGAATGTATATATTTTTTAATTGTCTAAAGAATTATAAAGAAGGGGACCAGCAGTTAGCATAATGGCTATGTCGCTGGACTCCCACATAGTTGACCGCAGTTCGAGTCCTGGACCCAGTGGCTTAAACTCACGCCAGGTGCATGTGCACGCACGCCCAAGATCCCGAGAGGAGAATGGAGGAGAAGGGATTGCGGCGTGGCCATCCCCCCTGAGGGGTGATTTCTCGCTTTCTGTCTCTCTGTCTCTCTCTGTCTGTCTGGCGAGCACACGTGCCCTATAGCAAAAACCTCTCCAAAAAAAAAAGAATTACGAAAAAGAAAGAAAAAAAAAGAAAGCATTAAAATTTATTTAATACGCAGAACACTCAGTCACAAGATCCAATTCCTGGATTCTGAGACCCAGGGAAGTGAAATGATCAGCGAAGTCTAGACAGCATCTTGGAATCCTGGCCAAGACCAGGATCCTCAACAGTTCACAATTTCAGGTTCTGTGCTCTCTTTGGGCCAAGAGCCAAAAGCTAAAAAGATGTAGACCTGGAGAAAAGATCCTATTGGTGAGTGCATAAATCAAGACTTGGAAATATATGAGATGGTACTATATGAGGAAAACTCATCACTCACAGAAGACGGTACGTTCCTCCTAACAAATGCAGAATCTGAGGCCTGGTCCCATGGTGCAGCAGTTAAGCAACTGTACAGGAAGCTAGATCCCACAAGGTCACCACATTTTGAATCCTGCCCCATCAGCTTGACAAACAATCCAGGCAGGTGTGTGTTTTGAGGGGATACGAGTGGGGAGGATGGGGATGAGGATGGCAGGGGGTAGGGGGTACCCAAAATCCTGACAGGATGGAAGAATGGAGGGAAAAAGAATAACGGCTTGGCCATGTCCCACTAGGGTGTGTCTTCTTTCTTCTTCTTTTATTTTTTAAAAAAAGAATTATGCATTTAATTTTATTTATTCATTTATTTTAATTTGACCAGAGAGAGAGAGAAAGTGAGAAAGCAAGTCACCAGGTCCAGGACTTGAACCATGGTCGACCATGTGGGAGTTTCCAGTGCCTTAACCACCACTCCACTTTCTATTCCCTGGGGTATGTGCTTTCTCTCTCTCCTTCTCTCTCTCTAGCAAAAATATACCATGGGGCTGGCAGGTGGTGTGGACGTTAAGGGCTCTGGACTACCATATGGCCAACCACAATTTGAGTCCTGGGCTTAACAGCTTGCTTGCTTGCTCTCTCTCTCTCCCTCTCTGGTCAAATTAAAAATAATAAAAAAATAAAATAAGGTTTAATAATATACTTATTTTAGAAATATTTTTTTAAATAAAATAAAAACAAGAATGACTAGCCCCATAGTCTAGTAATTAAGGAAACCAGATTCCACATGGTTAACCACTCAATTTGAATCCCAGCACTAGTGACCTAAAAAGCACACAAAAACACATGTGTATGTATGCCCCAAATCTCAACATGATGGGAAAATGGAGGAGAAGGGATTGTGGAATGACCAGGCCTCATTGGGGTGTTTTCTCTCCCACCTCTACCCACATCCCTTTGTCTCTCTCTGGTAAGCCTACATGCCCTCTGTAATAAACTAAAAAAGAAATGCAGAATATGACATTTCAGGTAGCTTGATATGGAACAAATAGATCCTTCCACCCCCATACATATATGCATTTTACTTATAATACTAATTAGTAATTATGACTTTTTAACTTAATTTTATTTACTCATTCATTTATTTTAACTTGAGCATAGAGGAACACAGAGAGAGAAAGAGAGAAAGTGAGAAAGTAAGTCACCAGGTTTGAGACTTGAATCATGGTTGGCCATGTGGAAATGTTCAGCACTTTAACTACCATCCCACCTGCTGGTGCCCATCATGACTTCTTTTTTTAAGCCATGGATCTCTCTATATCTAGATCCTTTTTCTTCAGCCACCCAAGTAGTCAAGATTACAGGTCATACAACTGTGCCAGTTTTCAGGGGTGCAAGGAATGAACAGGCCTCTCATGTGACCTCAACCTGCCAAGTAGTGGTGTCTACCAGTATACTGCTATGGGTGGCCAACCACAGATTTTATTTAAACAACAACAACAACAACAAAAAGACTCAGGCATTGGGACCAGCAGGTGTTGTAATGGTTGTATTGCTGGACTCTCACATAGTCAACTGTGGTTCAAGTCCTGGGCTTGGCGGTTTAAAACTCATGCCTGGTTTGTGTGCCTGCATGCCCAATAATCCCAAGAGAAGAACGGAGAAAGAATTGTAATGTGGCCATCCCCAGGGGGATGATTTCGTGCTTCGTTTCTGTCTCTCTGATGAGCACATGTGCCCTATAGCAAAAATCCTGAAATAAAAAAAAAAGTTTGTGATCTTGAACTATAAAACTACATTAAGTGTTATTTTAGTTCTTTAAAATATTATTAATTGCCATTTTTTTCTTAATTGCCAGAAGGCTTGTGTGAGAGAGAGAGAGAGAACAAAACAAAACACAAAAAAACCACTCCTAGTGGGGAGGAGTCATGCCACAGTCTTTTTCCCTCCACTTTTTTATCCTGTCAAAATGTTATGCATGCAAACACACATGGCTGACATGGTTTTCCTCCATGGACTGGGATTCAAACCCCACTCAGTCATGTGGGATCCAGCTCCTGATGCACTTTGCTTAAACACTTTGTTACAGGGCCAGCCCAGTATTTTAGTTTCTAAATTAAGGTTTTAACTTATCACCTTCTATCTTCTGCTTAGAAGCCTTAGTTTTGACAAATTTTGCTTTTTATGTTTGAGTCTTTTTTTTTTTTTGAGAGTTTTTTTTTTTTTGCTATAGGGTGCATGTGCCTGCCAGAGAGAGAAAGAGAGAGACAGAGAAACAGAAAACAAGAAATCACCCCCCCCAGAGTGGTTGGCCATGTTGCAATCCCTTCTCCTCCGTTCTCCTCTCAAGATTTTGGGCATGCATGCACGTGCCTGGCATGAGGTGTGAGTTATAAACTACCAGGTCCGGGACTCAAACTGCAGTCGATGATGTGGGAGTCCAGCAAAGTAACCATTAATTATGCCATCTGCTGGTTCCGATACCTGCATTTTTTGTTATTGTTTTAATAAAATCTGTGATCGGCAGTCGCAGCAGTGTGCTGGTAGACACTGCTACTTGGCAGGTTGGGGTCACATGGTGGTGAGTTAATAATAACATTGTGTATAATCAGCAGTAAAAAACATTCTTTATCATTTCTTTATAAATGCTAGTGAAAGTTTTACAAAAAATTTTCACATTCCTCTTCAATCAAAGAAAAACTTGGAAATATTAAATTCTCTATTAATTGTGTGCTTATCTGAATTACTTAAAGGTGACAGAAACTTTAAGGAGTCTGTGATCAATAGATAAATCTACAAAAGATTTATTTCAACAAATGTTCCTCAAAAATCACTGTAGACTAAAGCTTAAAAAGCCCCTCAAGGACAGCAGATGATGTAGGGACAGCAGATGATGTCGCTAGACTCTCACATGGCTGACTGTGGTTCAAGTCCAGGATCTGGTGGCTTAAAACTCACACTAGGCAAGTGTGTGTACCCAAGATCCTGGGAGAATGGAGGAAAAGTATTATGGTATGGCCATCCACCCTGGGGGAGATTTCTCACTTTCCCTCTCGCAGTCTCTGTTTCTTTCTGGTTAGTGCATGCACCCTAAGGCAAAAACCTCTACACACACACACACACACACACACACACACACACACAAAGCCCTTCAGTCACACTCTGGATAAAATAAATTTCCATTCTGGAGCCAGCAGTTGTCATGGTGGTAAAGGCACTGGGACTGCCACATGCTGACCACAGTGTGAGTCCCAGACATGGTGGCTTTGCTATCTTACTTTCTCTCTCTGTCTCTGTCTTTGTCTCTGCCTCTGATGAATGCACTTTAGTGCCCTAAAGTAAAGTAAAAAACAGCAACAATAATAAATCAAATTAAATAAATAATTCTTCTTTTTTTTTGGAGAGGTTTTTCGCTATAGGGCGTGTGCACTCACCAGACAGAGAGAGACATAGAGACAGAAAGAGAGAAATCACCCCCCAGGGAGGATGGTCACACCACAATCCCTTCTCCTCCATTCTCCTCTCAGGATCTTGGGCACACACGCACACGTGCCCGGCGTGAGTTTTAAGCCACCGGGTCCGGGATGCGAACCGCGGTCGACTATGTGGGAGTCCAGCGACATAGCCATTACGCTAACTGCTGGTTCCCAATAAATAATTCTTTTAAAAATTTCTTTTCCATCATTCTGTAAAGCTACACAGAAATATTCAATAAATATTAAGAAAAAGTGATGACAGAGGCAAAATGACCGGAGACTGACAAACCAATAAAATTAAACTATTGAGTATAATCACTGTGATATTTCTACTAATAAAACCAGATAACATATGTACTACATGGAAACATGGGTTCAGCAAATGTGCAGAGTGGGTCCACCAGTGGCAGGGTGGCTGGGGCAGCTGGATCCACATGGGCGACAGCACAATTTGAATCACAGTCCTGGTGACATAAAAAACACAACAGGCATGTGTGCATACATTTCCAAAATCCCAAGAGGAGAACAGAGAAGGATTCCAGCGTGGTCATTCCCCTGGGGGCAGTCTCACTCTCTCCCTCTCTCTCTTATCCTCTCTCTCTCTTTCTGCCTCTCTTTCCAGGAAGTACAGGCACCCTATAGCAAGTTAGAAGAACAAATGTGTACAATTCCTCAACCAGATAACACTTTCACAGATGCAGAAATAGTGGAATCTTCCCCATCTATCCCCCAATGCCAGTCCTTTACAATGATTCATCTGCTGAGCTCACAATGTGACATTGAGCCAAGCACCCGTGGGAAAACCTGTCTTTTCCAGAGGCCAGCTGATGGCATGGTGGTTAAAGATGCCAGACTCTGGGGTTAGCAGGTGGCGTGGTCGTTAAGGGCGCTGGACTCCCACATGGCTGACAGCGGTTTATGTCCCAGACCTGGCAGCTTGCTTTCTTGCTTCTCTCTCTCTCTCTCTCTCTCTCTCTCTCTCTCTCCCTCATGCGCACACTGTTCCTCTCTGGTAAAATTGAAATAAATAAATAAGTGAATAAACAAAATTAAATTAAATAATTCTTAAAAAAAAAAAAAAAGATGCTGGACCGCAGTTTAAGTCTTGGAACTGGTAGCTTGCTTTCTCATTTTCCCTTTTTCTCTCTCTCTCTCTCTGCCTGGTCGAATTAAAAAATAATAATAATAAATTAATTAAATAAATATACAAGTTGTCTTTTCCAGTACTTCAAATTTTTGGAAAAACTTTTTTTTTTTTTTATGCTGAGTTAAATCTGCTTCCTGGTAACATCTCACTATTGACCTAATCCTATACCTTTAGAGCAAGAGAGAATTACTTCACCTCAAATGCTTCGAGCACATCTGGGCCAGCTGCTTTGCCGTATGCCACCAATAAAGCAGTGGACGAATGCTCACTTGTTCCTATGTCTAGTCCTCCTTTCTCAGAACCATCCTGAATATAGAGGACGACATACACTCCCTCAGGGTTCCTCTGCTCTGCGGTAACCACCGCAGTCTAGTACCTTAACCACCACACTATTCATTGGCCCCTCTTGTTTTTTTTAAATAATTATTTTATCTACTTTTTAAAATTATTGTTACTTTTTCTTTTAAAAATTGACCAGAGAGAGAGGGAAAGTGAGAAAGCAAGTGGTCAGGTATGGGACATGAACCATAGTCAGATATGTGGGAGTTCAGTGCCTCAACCACCAAATTACCTGCCACCTCCCCCCGCCTTGTTTTCTAATATTGAAAGGAACAGACTGAGGACAAAGTCCTGTGATAAACTAACTATTGAAGCCACTGACAAATTGGTTTTCATTAATCAATCAACCTCTGAATGAGAACAATTTAAATAACTGAAAATCTGAAATAGAAACAGTAGATACAATATACTGAGTGATTTCCTTATAAAGAGATTATGCTCTCTTTTCCGGTTGGAACCGTGGAGGGCGTTCAAGAGAAGAAAAAGGTTCCTGCTGCAGCAGAAACCAAGAAAAAGGCTCCTGCTGCCACAGAAGCCACCAAGAAAAAGGTTCCTGCTGTGCCAGAAACCTGTAAGGAAAAGCGAAGGAGTTTTGCGGAGTTGAAGATCAAGCGCCTGAGAAAGAAGTTTGCTCAAAAGATGCTTCGAAAGGCAAGGAGGAAGCTTATCTGTAAAAAAGCTAAGCACTATCATAAGGAATATAGACAGATGTACAGAACTGAGATTCGCATGGCCAGGATGGCAAGAAAAGCTGGCAACTTCTATGTACCTGCAGAACCCAAATTGGCATTTGTCATATCAGGATCAGAGGTAAAATGGAGTGAGCCCAAAGGTTCGAAAGGTGTTGCAGCTGCTTCGTCTTCACCAGATCTTCAATGGCACCTTTGTTAAACTCAACAAGGCCTCAATTAACATGCTGAGAATTGTGGAACCATATATTGCATGGGGGTACCCAAACCTGAAGTCAGTAAATGAACTGATCTACAAATGTGGTTATGGCAAAATCAATAAGAAGTGAATTGCTTTGACAGATAACTCTTTGATTGTGCGATCTCTTGGTAAATTCGGCATCATCTGCATGGAGGATCTGAGTCATGAAATCTATACTGTTGGAAAACGCTT
>NW_006159732.1:7299965-7311140 GCF_000334495.1 Tupaia belangeri chinensis
GCTGGCAACAGGGAAGACCAGATCAACAGACTTATTAGAAGGATGAACTAAGGTATCCACCATGATTGTTTTTGTAATCTGGTTAGTAAATAAACAATGGCTGTTTTCAGACTGCAAAAAAAAAAAAAAGAGAGAGAGATTATGATAAGCACTGTATATGAATTATCTCCTTTAATCATATGGCCACCCCTTGCAATAGTTAATGCCATGTACATATTTCATATAAAAAATGTATTTCAGGGGCTAGCAGGTAGCATGGTGGTTAAGGTTCTGGATTCCCACATGTCTGATTGTAATTCTAATCCCAGACCCGGCAACTCGAAAATCATGCAACAATGTATGTGTCCATGTCCAAAGTCCCAATAGAAAAATGAAGGAGAAGAGATTGTGGCATGGCCATTGCCCCTGAGGGGGTGAATTCTCACTTTCCCTCTCACTATCTCTCTCCAGCGAGCACACACACCCCATGGCAAAAACAAAACAGAACAAAAAAGTATTTCATAAATTAAATTAGGGCTGAGGGAGGTTAAGTAATTCTTTCCAATGTCCGAGAAAGTTAGTGACAGATCTGGAACTCACCCACATCTGTCCTACACCATAAGCTCATGTCCTTCATCAGAAGGTAGGAGACCAGGCAGCGGTGCAGCAGTAATACGATCAGATCCTTGTGGGACGGTCTTGTGTTTGCACCTGAAGACCCCTCGCCATGCGCACCAAGCACACGTGTGTCCATGATCCCAACTGACTAAGGCGTGGGGTGAACTGAAACATAAAAACCCTGTTGGGCAGAGCCGGCAGGTGCCGTGGTGGTTGAGGTGCTGGACTTCCACATGACCAACTGTGGTTGAGTACTAGACCTGGCAGCTTGCTTTCTCATCTCTCTCTCTCTCTCTCTCTCTCTCTCTGTGCGTGTGTGTGTGTGTGTGTGTGGTCAAATTAAAATAGCTGAATAAATAAGTTAAAATAAATGAATAGTTATTAAAAAAAAAAAAAGAAAACCCTGTTGGGCAATGCCTACCTCTCTGTTTCCTTCAGTCTCTGTCTCACAGAAGAAATATATACACTTAAGAAAAGAAAAGTAGCAGGATAGCCCCATAGCTTAGCAGTTAAGAGAGCTGTGGTTCACCAACCCAAATGTCCATGAACACAATAGTGGATTGAAAAAGTGTGGCACCAGGGCCAACAGTTGGTGTAATGGCTATGTCGCTGGACTCTCATGTAGTCGACCACGGTTTGAGTCCCGGACTTGGTGTCTTAAACTCATGCCAGGCACATGTGTGTGCTTGCTCAAGATTCCAAGAGGAGAGTGGAGGAGAAGGAATTACAGCATGGCTATCTCCCTTGGAAGGTGATTTCTCACTTTCTGTTTCTCTGTGTCTCTCTCTGTCTTTCCGGCAAGCGCATGTGCCCGATAACAAAAACCTCTCAAAAAAGAAAAAGAAAAAGTGTGGCACATATACTCTATGGATTACTACTCAAACATAAAAAACAAGACCCTGGCTTTTGATAGAAAGTGGACAAATATGGAAGATTTACTGCTGAACAAAGCAAGCCAGGCTATGAAGGAGAGACATTGCATGTCTCCACTTATTATATACTGACTGTTCGCACACTCTGGCTAAAACTGAAAGATTAGGATATAGAAACGTGGAAAATGGTTATAGATCCTGGATACAGTGTAGGAAGAGGGTGGGAGAAGGAGGAGAGTTTAAGGAAATACATTAAGGAAGAAAATAGAGAGGCAAGATATTTATGGGACACAGAAATAGATTATTATCTGTTGATAATGATGTGTACAGGATCCCCAACTGGACTGGTGTGAAATGTATTCATGTTGGAAAATTCACTTTGCAAGCTAAGTGATTACAGTAATTGAATGTATAAAAGAAATTAAAATAAAATATATTAAATAAAAAAAGAAGGGAGCCGAGATTCAAATGTTGGCCCAGTGAATTGAAAGACAGGCTAGGTGAGTGTGTAAATGTGCCCAATATCCAAACAGAATGGAAAAATGAGAAGGGATGGCAGTGTGACTGTGCCCCACAGGGGGGTACTTTCTCCTCCCTCCTCACTCTGACTCTCTAGGGTGAGTACACACAGCATCTGACAATGAAGAAACAAAGTCGCACTGTCTCCAAATACAGTGGCATTACTCAACCTAGATAGGAAGCCAATGAGAAACTTATTATTTTTTTAGAGAGAGATTTTTGCTATAGGCCACGTGCTCTCACCAGAAAAATAGAGAGAGAGAGAGAAAGCGAAAAATCACCCCCCTTGGGGGATGGCACACCAGAATCCCTTCTCCTCCAGTCTCCTCTCTGGACCTTGGTCACGCACACACAAGCTTCCAGCATGAGTTTAAGCCAGTCCAGGACTCAAACCATAGTCGACTACATGAGAGCTCAGCGACATAGACATTATCCCAACTGCTGGTCCCAGCGAAACTTCCAAAATGTTTCCCTGAGTTCTAGATACATTATTTGGTCTTCCGGAATTCATGTTGGTAGGGATCTCTGCTTTCCCTTCCAGAGTTCGTGATTAAACATACTTTAACAACTTGAACTATCATGTTTGGGGAGAGGGAAAAAACAGCACAATTTCCCGTCTGCAGCTTTTTCCAGACTTTGCTATTGGAAGTTGTTTCCACTCTGCTCTCTTTATCCAGGGCTGCCAAGTGTAATTTCAAGATCAAAACTTCAAATCTTTTTAATTTATTAAGATGTAATTCCTCTAGACTAGATGCTTTAACACTTTCAAATTACCCATGAAATACTATTAAAATAATATCCTCTTCCTTCAAGCTACATGCTGTATGTTATGGTCTGAATGCTTTTGTCCCTTCAAAATTCCTATGTTGAAACCTAACCTCAGACATATTGGCATTTAGAAGAGGGGTCTTTGGGGAGTGATTAAGTCATGAAGGTACAGCCCTTGTGTGAGATTAGTACCCTTATGAAAAGAGGCCTAAGATGGGCCATCTGGTGGCATGGTGGTTAAGGTGGCTGGATCCAACATAACTGACCAGGCAGTTCAAGTCCTGGACCCAGTGGCTTCGCAAATACATTAGACACAAGTGCCTGAATTCCCAAAAGGAGAAATAGAGAAGAAGGAATTGCAGTGTGGCAACTCCCTATAGAGGGTGCTTTCTCTCTTTCTCCCTCTCTCTCCAGTGAGTGCATCCATCCTCTTGAAAAAAAGAAAAAAGAAAGAAAGAAAGAAAGAAAGAAAGAAAGAAAGAAAGAAAGAAAGAGCGAGCCTAAGGGAATGTCATTGTCCCTTTCACCCCTCCACGTGAGGACATATATGGCAGGAGGCACCCTTCATGTCAAACGAGTCCTCACCTGATGCTGTACCTGCTGGTGTCCAGATCCTGGTCTTCTCAGCTTCCAGAACTCTGAGCAATAAAATTCTGCTGTTTCTAAGTTACCCAGTATAAGGGTCTGAGGAGGACTGTACACAGAACTTATGTTTATTACAGATAAACAAAGGGGACAAAAATGGAAAGAGAAGAATGAATGAGAAATACAATATAGAAGGTTAAGAATTTAGAAGCAGCTTACATTCTGCCCCAATGGCAGCATAATTAATAGGAATACATGGTTGTATTGCCACCACTGCAGCTGGAAGAGTTTGCAGACCTGTCAAGTATTTTGTGACTGCAGCCCAGATAAATGAAGAGACGACATTTTTAGTATTCTTAGCCTTTCTTATTTCTTTGCTTGCTTTTTTCTAAGATTATATTCCTAAAAACATTTTTGTGATTGGCATTGAAAAATACATCCGGCACATTGATAAATGCCAATCACATTGTGATGAGACCCAATTCTCTTAAACTATCCCCCAAAAGGGGCCCAGAGAAGTGAGATTTTGCTGCAGCATCTTTGGAGGGGAAAAAAAAAGCCTTCATTTTTTTTTTTTAATAATTATTACTTAATGCTTTAAGAAATGTCATAAAGCCCATTTCTAAGGAAGAGGCTTGGCTGCCAGTTGGTAAATTCTTATTTTGTAAATGAGAAAACTGAGACCCAGAAAGGTCAAAGGTCTTAGCTAAGAAAACACAACTAGTAAGAAAAAATACATATTAAATAAATAAGAAGTCATACAATGAATATCCTTCTCTATTTTTATCAAAATGGATAAAGTGAATTTTAGGAAATATTTCCAATGTAATGCTAATTTCTCCCAAACGTCCCTTGTACTTAAGAGACACTTCAGCTCTGATGGTATGTTATAGACGGTATGTGTTTATTCATGCTTTAAAGGTTATATTTCTGCTCTACATCTTTCTGAGTCTTTATTTGCAAATTTTTTTCTCATAGATATGTATTGGTCTATTGGTTGCATTTTGAAACCAAATTGTTTAGTGTTCTCACTCTTCAAGAATGCTCCTTCTTACAGCAATAATATGAAAATGTCCCCAATAATGGAAGTACCTGTCTACCCGCATTAGTCACGGCAGAAAACACACACACCTCTCACATTTTGTATGTGGATTGGAAACAAGTGTTCTATGGCTGTTTGCATCATTTGCTCCAACCCCCTTTCTTCCATTTGTTAACCACTTTATCTCCAGGAGAGAGAACTTTGAAAACTATCCCTTTAACCACTTCATACTCCCACAATCCAACAGAAATGCCTAAGAACTTCAGAAGACCTAAAAGATGTTACAAAATTACTATGGGTCCTCAGAGGCTCAAGAAAAAAAAGGAATTCTCATAACTACGGTTATTTTAAAACTTATTCATTTGTTTTATTTTTTAAAGAATTATTTATTTAATTTTATTTATTCACTTACTTTGACCAGAGAGAGACAGAGAGAGTGCCTTAACCACCATGCCACCTGCTGGTTTCCCCCAAAATAATTTATTTATTTAACTTCACTTTTTTTTTTTTTTTTGAGACGTTTTTGCTATAGGGCATGTGCACTTGCCAGAAAGACAGAGAGAGACAGAGAGACAGAAAGTGAGAACTCAGCCCCCAGGGGTGATGGCCACACCGCAATCCCTTCTCCTCCATTCTCTCAGGATCTTGGGCACACACGCACACGTGCTTGGCATGAGTTTAAGCTACCAGGTCCAGGACTAGAACCAAAGTCAATTACATGGGAGTCCAACGGCATAGCCATTATGCTAACTGCTGGTCCATTAACTTCACTTCTTATTTTTTAAATTTGACCAGAGAGTGAAAGGGAAAGTGAGAAAGCAAGTTGCCAGGTTCAGAACTCAAATCACAGTTGACCATATGGGAATCCAGCACCTAACCACCACCATGCCAACTGCAGGCCCCAATTATAGTTATTATTATTATTATTATTATTAATTATTGAGAGAGAGAATTATGCTATAGGACACATGTGCTCCCCAGAGAGACAGGGAGAGACAGAAAGACAGAAAGCAAGAAATCACCCCCCAAGGGGATGGCCATGCCGTAATTCTTTCTCCTCCGTTCTCCTCTTGGGATTCTAGGCACATATACATGGACGCCCGGTGTGAGTTTAAGACTCTGGATCCAGAACTCCAACTGTGGTTGACTACATGGGAGTCCAGCAACATAACCATTATACCATGTGCTGGTCCTCCATTGATTAAACGTAATAAAACTGAGAAATGCTATTTCCTTTTCAGTGTTTGCCTCAATCTGTAGAACCATATAGACTCCATCTAGAGATAATTTTCCACGTGTCTAATTTTAAAAAATTAAACAAAAACACTTATGTGCAAACATTCTTTTCTCCTACTTTGTTTCCTCAAATTCAAGGCACTGAAACCTATATAATATAAAAGCCCAATAAATCCGCGGGCAGGTGCTTGAATTGGAGTGTCACACATTCAGCACTCTTCCAAACTGATGCTAAAAATAGGTAATAACAAATCCCTCCCTAAAAATAGCATCATGAGAAAGTTTCAAGACAGAAACATGGTAGGAAAATAAGGAGTCAGTCTGTCCCAATAAAAAGGGGAGCTCTCATGACTTACGAATCAGCTCTGTGGACAATGCTTCAGATGGTAGGAAGTGGGGTAGTGTCTGAGGAGGGCGAAGGAAGTCGCTGCTGCCTTTTCTCTTTTCTCTCCTTTGCCTATTTATAATTCCAGGACAAAAATAACCCTGGAAAAGCTTAATAGTTAAAAAAACAAACAAACAAACAAAAAAAACAATTGCCTGGGCTGGCAGGTGGTGTGGTGGTTAAGATGGCTGGACTCCCACATGGCTGACCGTGGTTCCAGTCCTGGACCTGGCAACTTGCTTTTTCACTTTCCTTCTCTCTCTCTGTCTTTCTCTGGTCAACTTCAAAAATTAAAATAATGACAATGAATAAAAATAAAATAATTCTTTTTTTAAAAAGTTGTCTTTTTTTGCTTCACAAGGAAAGTAGGAACAAAGCAACATGTTGAGTATAGAGTAGGAACACCTAAAGGAGAGTCCTCACCCCCACTTGTAACCAGAAGATTCCAGAAGTCCATAGCTAATGGGAGCCTCCACTTTTACAACACCTGGTTCAATGTTTTGAGGTGATGATGAGAAACTAAATTGTTTAAGAAGTGTTTATAAACAATCATGTTGCAGATATTCTTTCACAGGTGTTAGCTTGATGGATTTTCATAAATATTCTTGTTTAACGGCTCAGTACACTGAGCTCCAGGCTAGTAAATAACTTGCCTGACCACCTAGAATAAGAAAGGTCAGGGCCCAAACTTGACACAGAAATCCTAAGTCCGAGATTTCCTCAATATATTATTTATGTGTTTGGAAAAGATGCGACAGGAAAACCCAGAGAGACCATGAATGGAAAAATGAAAGGTACCTGTGAAGGGAGGTAGCTATGACGCCTTAAACCATAGATGGCAAAATGAGGAATAGTGAAATTAATGAAGTCAAAGAAATGTGGATAATTCATAATTATATATCGAGGAGAAGAAAAGAAAAAAGACATGAGAATGCTAACATTTGACCTTGATATCGTGTAATTACATTTGTCGTAACTTATTTAAGGAAAAAAAGAAGAAAAAAGTCATAAACCTACTCCAAAAACTGCCAGCAGAGGGCTTTCTGCTAGGTGCATTTGCTTTTGATTATTGACCGGCTCCTACATTTACTATATAATATACCCTCTATCTGAAGCTTAAAAAAAGGGGGGGAGTAGTATTAACACCCTCTTTTCAATTACAAACTGAAATTAATAGAAGTGAAATGGGAAAATACCAATATAACGATCGAGGATGTTTCCAGTGCTCTTCCACCGAAGTGGGAAAGTGAGTGTCCTGAAAAAGAAGTAAAACAAGATGAAATGATAAAAATGCAAATTTTACTCGTCTAACTTCCCTTTAAAAGTCAGAGTTTGCCTCTGAGTTTGCATCTACTATGATTTTGAGGAAATGTTTTTCTACGTCACGCGATTGGGTGTTAAA
The DNA here is from genome assembly GCF_000334495.1 of Tupaia belangeri chinensis. NCBI lineage: Eukaryota > Metazoa > Chordata > Mammalia > Scandentia > Tupaiidae > Tupaia > Tupaia belangeri. Next base: position 7,307,372 of record NW_006159732.1, read on the forward strand.
GCCAAACGCCATAGAACAGACAGGCTTGCTCAAGTTAGGGAATTTTTTTTCTCGGTAAAAGGTGGAGCGTTTATTTGTTCATTGTTTCAGGCGTCTTGACTTTTTGATAGTTAAGCAATGATTTCTGAAATTAGTAGATTAATAAGAGTTGAGCTTTTAAAATGTTTTTAGCACGGTTTTCAAGAACGGGGGGAAAATAAATCTTCGCCGAAAAAATAAAAATCCAGCGTTGTGTAGGTTTTGCGTCTACAAAATCCCGACAGAGGGCGCTGTTGCCCGTTCAATGACAGGGAAAGCTAGCTACTTGGGAAAGGTTTACCTTGTAATTTCTAGGATTTTTCGAATAATATCCATGTTGAAAAATTAACTAGGGTTTTAGTTATTGTTACGTATTTCCTTGGGTATCTATATACGAGCATATTTGTTAGGCTTATGCTTTATTGTTAATAAAAATAGATGTGATTTTTCAGTTTTCCTGAAGAATTTAAATTATAGCTAAATATTTTAGGAAGTTTATACTTTTAAAAAACCTAATATTAGCATAAAATAAAATTACATATGAAAAATTTGAATTCATACTTATAAGGCTATTAGTTATATTAACATAATGCATAATATCTTTTAAGTTTCTCTAAATATAAAATTATGCCTTTCCCATTATTTTGTTTTGTTTTGTTAAGCCTTAAAGTTTATTTCTTTTGTGCTAATCAGTGATATACCAAGAAGAAATGGAAATACGTTAAAAACATTTTAGAAAAAGGAAAAAAATGTTTTTTTCCAAATGCTTTTTACTTAGATTGGGGTGATCTTTAGATAATTAAGATAAGGGAGTTACTGATTTGAGAGAAAGAAGACAATTATTTCCATTTATAAATTTGTGTCTGGAGAATCTGACTTTCCAAATTGATATTAAATAATATTTTCTCTCTCAAAGTATTGATCTAAGACTGATTTTTGGTTCTAGAAGGAGGGGTGTGGAACCCTTTACAAGTCCTACCACACAGTAAAATTAAAACATTTCCTTCCAATCCCCTAACTAGCTCTGGGGCCAAAGAGGAAATCTTTGCTGATGCTTTAGCAGAAAACTTATATAGATTCTGTATGATTTAAGGTTTAAATACTTACAGGGTAATGACGGAGATGAGAAGGGAAGGAGGGAAAGAAGTGGGAAAGGAATGAAAAAAGGATGGAAGGAAGACAGGCTAGAAGGAAGGAAGGGCGGCGCGAGGGAAAGAAAGAATGAATGGCGGGATGAAGGGAAGAAAGGAAGGAGAGAAGGAGGGATGGGAGGGAAAGGCAAAACAGAAATTAGAACTGAAAATGAAGAAAGGGTTTATTTCTGAAGTTCCTTCTGAAGCATCTTCTTCGTGTTCCTTTTATTTGGGTTGAAAAAAATAAATTAAAAATCTGCACAATTGTTTGTTCTGCACTATACGAAACGTCTTCTTGGTTTTTACCGAATCGGTCTCCACCGCGGTTGTCCAGAGCCCTCTGCGCAGAGAGCGTCCGTTCCTGTTCGCACGCGGCAGCGCACAGCAGTTGTGAATTTAAAGTCAATCGCCCTTTGCACATTCACTCTTATCAGGTTTAATAACTTCCACCCCAAATTGCCCCGTCCCTCCTCATTCCCTCCTGTCATTTATTTTCTGCCCCAGGCGCAAAGATCCTCCTCTGAGCTTCCCTTCTGGCTGTGGGGAGCCTTCCGCACCCTGAAAGGGAGTAGAAAAACAGATGGGATGAGAAGAGGGAGAACAAGTATTTACTTCGTGATAAAATTCAGAAGCCTTGTGGCTTAAAGGGTGCCCATTTTCGAGGTTTGGTTAACTTTGTTCTTGTTGTCTTTCATGGTTTGCCTTTAAAAAAAAAAAAAAACTATACAAACTATCTTATTAAGAAAAAATATACTTACAAATGCTCCACACACCATAAAATATTTTTTACTATTTCTTTGAAGAAGATTCTGTTTAAACTTTAAGGTTCAGGTGACCATTTCTTGATTCCCTGTGATTAAAACCACTTCCGAGAGTCATAGACAACTGATGCAAACATACCATGTTCTAAGGCTCTGCAAAGAAAGCTGGAAATTAACATCATCGTGCGAATGTTGCTTCCAGCAACTGAAAAAACTTCATAAAATGGAGACTACAGCCAAGAGGAAGGGCCCGTGAAATCTGTTAAAAAGGCACACGAACAACCCCTAAAACAACAAGCAGTGCCCACTAAGGTGCTCCTCCAGTGTTTTAAGTTTTCAAATGTGTTGGTTAAATGACCAGAAAATATTAGCGATGATCACAGAAATGGCTAGCCCTTTTGTTCTACATTGATAAAGTTCAAAAAAATAAATAAAAAAGTTGTTTAGCCCTCAACACAGGGAGATTACCCTTAAAATCCTCAAATCCAGCTTTGAAATACTCTCCCACTGAACATACGTGAATAGGAGCTTTTGTGTTTGAAATGTTTTAGTCATAATCCCCCTTTAAAAATTTACATAGAAAATTGGGGGCTGATGGTCCCTGGTTTCTCATTTTGAATTGCAAAGACTGTAGTAAGTGGCTACAATGATTCATCATTTTTAATATAGAGGCTTTTAAATGTGTATATTTATATGAATCACCCTGAACAACTATCTTTTCAATGCATGTTTAGAGTCTGTAGACTCTACATGACCCAGGGGTGCTTATATAACTAAATGTGGGTGTCTGGGTGTAAATACGTGTTTATGATTTTTATAATATATATGTCTGTGGGTTGCATCTAACTCCTGTGTGTGTGTGCAATAATGCTTTTCCCTCTGCTGAGGCTTACTTCTCCAGCCTATTGTTTGAGACAACAGATATAAGTTGCGATGGGAGAGGAGCGTCGGATTTGGTGTGTATCCCCCATTTCCAATTATAGATGGATCATTACAGACAGCGGAGTCCTGAGAAGCCAGACATCTGCTCCTCACATGAATGCACTCACCTCCTAGAGACCAGGCTGCCATCATGCTCTGGAAGCTAGTGGAGAATGTCAAGTACGAGGATATCTATGAGGTGAGCCGACACCCCCAGATGCATCTTAGAGGTTTGCAGATAGAGAATTGGAGCTTCTCGACACCCCAACCGATATATAATTTTAAGCTATTTACTTGTAGATTTCTGGTCGGTTTTCTCAGCGTTCTTTAACTTTAGAAAAGCTGGCTTGGGGAGACTTTGCGATTCTGAAAAAGGACTTGGAAGGTTCAGATCTGGCAATTTGAGACGATTTTTGTTTTATTTTCTTTTTCTTTCTCTCTTCCTCGGCCCCCCCCCACCACCACCACCACCTTAGGCTCGGATGGGGAATGTGGGCACCGTCAGAGAAAATAGAGATTCTGATAAGGGCAGGGGTTCTCCTCGTTTTGAGTGTGGGAGAGAACAGGCTTTTCAAGGCTCATTCGTAACAGACTCGGGCTTTTAATTTTTATTTTCAATAAAATTTCTGAGCTCGGTAACAAACGGATCAAAAGAGGGGATAGAAAATTGGGAGAGAGAGGTAAATAGACGGATGGAAACACGGATGGACAGGACACGCTCCTAAAAGCCGGAGCAATGTATTATTTTTCTGTTTTCTTGTATTTTGTTTCTTTGAGAGTCAGTATCCAAACAGAAATCGCATCCGCCCGGTGTTTGGGCATCTTTAATGGCATTTTCTGCCCCCGTTCAGTGCGCACGGCTCTCTAGGACTGTGAAACTCTTCTGGGGCTGGACAAGTTGAGTCCAGCCCGGCGGGTGCCTGCGGCTCGGCGGGG
>NW_006159732.1:7311171-7311617 GCF_000334495.1 Tupaia belangeri chinensis
AGGAAGGGGGCCGTCGGCAGTGGCCCGCGCAGACTTGCTCCAGAGCCCCGTGGCCTGGGAGACCTCCAGTTTGCTACGAGGGCAAGGGCAGGAGCGAAGGCTCCGAGGAGGCGTCGAGGGAGGGAAGAAAGAGAAAACTTGGAGAAAGGAAAAGGGAAAGGCGAAGAGTTGAGGAAGGAGGAAGGGTCGAAGCCGGCGAGCGGGGCAATGGAGATTGGGAAGCGGAAAAGTTGGAGAGAAGAGGGAGGAAGAAGCGCACGCTCCAGGGCGACTGGCGCGGCCAGCACGGGGTCGGACCCAGCGGTGGTGGAGGGACACACACAAGCTCCCCAAAGGGCCAGGAGAGAAACGCGCCCCGCAGCTCCGGGATGACACCGGAAAGCCCCGCGGGAAGCCGCCGCTCGGGTACTAAGGCGCGACTCGCAGCAGCGGCGGGCGGGGGCCTC
>NW_006159732.1:7311723-7314522 GCF_000334495.1 Tupaia belangeri chinensis
CGCGCGCCCCGGTCTGTTGCCCGCTGAGTGAGTTTTTTTGGGGTGTGTGTGTGTGTGTGTGTGTGTGTGTGTGTGTGTGTGTTTGCGAGAGGAGAGAGAGAAGGGGAAGAGACAGAGAAGGGATTCATCGTTCTGCGAAGTGATGCTTGGGGTTTCCCTTTCCTTTTTGTGGTTGGGTATGGACTGGGACCGAGGAGCTGCGCCTCCTCGCCTGGTGCGGTTCATTTCGGAGCTGTCTCCTCTTTCCTTCACAGGCGGGATAATAGTGAAGTGGACGATGGTAGAACTGTCCTAAATCTGAACCCACGTAGTGGGCAGTACAGGGGCGGGAATGGGGCCGCGGTGTCAATAGCCAGGGCTCTAAGCAGAGGGATTTTCCTGGGCTCTAAAAAGTAAACGGGGTAATACTCTCTACTGAGGAAAAGTAAACCGGTTGAAAGGAAGAGGAGGGAGGAAGAGAAGGCAGAGGGAGGGAGAGAGAATGGGAGGGGTGGAGTGGAGGGAGGAAGAGAGAAAAGAAAGAAGGGGAGGGAGAGGAGCGAGCAGGAGAGGGAGAAAGAACATAACAGGTATTCCTGTCTGCCTAAATTTTCTGCTCAAAAACACAAGCGAACCCTCAGCTTGGTGGAAGGAACCTATTTAAGCCTGGACTAAGGTTGAACTTTAACAGAAATGGCAGTCAGGCCAGTCGAACGGGTTTCTGAAACATCCCGAAAGGTTTTCTGTTGCCCCTGGCTTTGCCTGGAAAGGATAAGTTTAGTGTAGTTGGAAATTGATGGCGTATATTTTAAATCGAGGTAAAAATCGCAGACTCTGTGAGCCCTAACGAGGAACGGGCTGCAGCAGGGGCGACAGCCCCCCTCTCGCCTCTGTCCACATTCAGTAAAAGCCTGCATACGTCACCATGAACAGTCGGGCCCACCGGTTTACTTTTCTCTCCCCTCCAAAGGATGAGCCAACGCCTTTTTATTTTGTTTTCTTAATCCGCACACAAAGCACCCAGGGCGGTCAGCTCTTCCCATTAGGAAAGTCCCTCTAGGCACAGGACACCCACTTTCTGTACCAGCCCCCCAGCACTGCTCTCCTCACCACCCTGTCCAGAGGAGCAGGAGCTGCTCTCTGCATGTCCCCGGATCCGTTCATTGAAGTTCTGCCTCTTTCCTGCTAAACTTTTTCCCCAGTCTGCCTCTGCCAGCCCCCTCGTCTGATTACATCTAGTAATTCTCCACTGAATGAACGTCATTTACAATAGTAGGGGAGCTCTGCGCTCGCTGCTGCTTCACGCTCCATTTGTCCTCCATTCTCCCTTTAAAGTACTCGTGTAATATTAATAGTCATGAATATCAATTATTATGAGGCGGTGTAGGCAAGCGGAGGGAGGAAGGGGCGCTGGAGCAGTCTGAGCCCAGCTTCGGGTGGAAGAGCACTGATTCCGGAGCCCCGACGAACCGCAGAAGAAACGCGGCCCAAAGACAGCAAGAGACAGATGAACAGCGCTGTCTGTGTGTGACGGGCAGTGCCAATCTGGGGGGGGGGGTACCTTTTTTTTTTTTTTTTTGATGGCTTGTCCGGGAAACACCTCAAGCTCAGTTCCCGTGTCCAGCTCGTTTCTCTGCTGGACTCCTTGATTTTTTTTTTTTAATCATTGTTTGATTTTGAGCAGTAACCAGGCTTTTTTTTCCAGATGTTAGTCCACACCTATTCATCCATGGTGAGTTTGGATTCACGTTGTACCAGAATTGCATGCTCCCTCCTCTCACTGTCTCTCTGTCTCTGCGTCTCTGTGCGTGTGTACCACTCTCTCTGTCTTCCTAAGCGTTTTTTGGCTTGGTAATTTAGCAGCATAATTGGACGAGGCTGCAGCTGCTTCTCTCTGCATTGTGTGTTCTTGGTCTGAGCTCCCTGAGTCAGCTGGGAGGGGGGCGGCCGAGCAGAAGAACTTTTTATTTGCTATTGCAGTTTGGAAATTTAGGTGACTCTTTCTGTAAAAAGAACCGTGGGGACTTTACCATGGCATTTCCACAGAGGAGAGGGAGAAACTTAGCCCCCTCCCCCCATGCACACACACCTCTCCCTACTTTCACTTAGTTTGCACTCCGGATAGGACCCAGAATATGGGTTGCCTGGGCTTTTCTTGTTTCCCCCTCCCAACTACAGGTCTTCCATTTTTACACCCTACAGTCTAATCATGTTAGAGGTAGAAAAAAACCACCTTCGAAACAACTCCTGCGAACCACAACTCAACTTAATTTAACATAGGCTTAAGATATGATTTCGAGTGAGATCTGTTTCAATCAAACGCTATTTAAGTTATTTAATTCCTCCTGGGGAGGCAGGGGTGGCTGGGAACTCAGAGCAGGCAGAGTCCTCAGAGCTCCTGGAATGATCAGGTTGTGTGGAAAGCTCCCGACCAGCCAGCTGCATTGCCAGAGAAGGCAGAAGGTGGTTTTTAAACAGAAGGAGTAGCAGAGAATAGTTTTATTTGTTGTGCTTTGGACCTCTGGAAGAGTTAAGGGGAACAGAGTTTGAAACACCCAGAAGAGCAAACATCATCTGTAAAAGTCCTACATTTTTTATTATGCCATTTCAAACCTCCCTCCATACACTCAGTGGTTTTATCCTCATCCATTTCGCCTGCTTTGCACTTCCAAAAGAAGGCACAGATGTCAGTTAAGGGGTGACTCCCCCATTTTCCCCCCAAAGCCTGGCGTTTGGAATTGCTGAAATCATGTGGCCCACTGAGTGCTCTTGAGGGCCTACGTTTTCAGACTCTCGCTTCCCCTTGTCCCGGGAAGAGCG
>NW_006159732.1:7314643-7337730 GCF_000334495.1 Tupaia belangeri chinensis
CAGACTCTCTCTTCCCCTTGTCCCGGGAATAGCGTAAAGAAGCCGCGCTTCTCCATTTGTCGCTTGTCTTTTCTCTCTCTCTCTCTTCCCCTCTCTCTCTTTCTCTGTCTTCCTCTCTGCCTCTCTCTCCCTCTCTCCGCTCCCAGGACCGGCACGATGGCGTCCCGAGTCACAGCTCACGGCTCTCCCAGCTGGGCTCGGTGTCCCAGGGACCGTACTCGAGCGCCCCACCGCTGTCCCACACCCCATCGTCGGACTTCCAGCCGCCCTACTTTCCGCCCCCGTACCAGCCGCTCCCCTCCCACCAGAGCCAGGACCCCTACTCCCACGTCAACCACCCCCACTCCCTGAACCCTCTGCACCAGCCGCAGCAGCACCCCTGGGGGCAACGGCAGCGGCAAGAAGTGGGTTCCGAAGCCGGCTCTCTCCTGCCCCAGCCTCGGGCTGCCTTGCCCCAGCTCTCGGGTCTCGACCCTCGGAGGGACTACCACTCGGTCCGCCGGCCGGACGTGCTGCTGCATTCGGCACACCACGGCCTGGACGCGGGCATGGGTGACAGCCTCTCGCTGCACGGCCTCGGCCACCCCGGCATGGAAGACGTCCAGGTAACTACAAACGAACGAAAACGACAATAAACACAAACGTCCCAGGAGGAAGGAGGGGCGGCTCTGTCTCTTTATGGGGAGGTGGATCTTTAGGGCAGGATCAGCTGGACAGCACATTTCTATCTGCTTATGTATGTATGTATAGAGGACTCCGCGTTGGCCATTTCTGGAGATCCACCTAAGGAACCCAGGATCACAGGAAATTAAATCACAAAGGAGAAAATCTACATGTGTTTGGATAGTTTAGGATCCTTAGAATCAAGGCTAATGTTTGGTCTGGCCTCACTGCCAGACTGGGGACAATTCTCTAGTGCTTTGTCTAAGCAGCTTGGTACCCCCACCGCACCCCTACACCATTGCCAGCATGCACACCCCACAGGGGCCTGTGGCTCTGACTTGTCAGGTGAATAGCCGGTTGCCTAGAGGCTAGGGCTCCAGCAGAAAGGTGCAGGGGCCCCCTGGTCTGCTCCAGAGCCTCTTGCTAGGATTGTGAAGATTTTGCTAAGCATGACAATGCACATTGGAAGAAAGACGTGTGGTAGGTTAGTCTAAACGAGGACTTGCTTTGAATGTCCCATAATCCATAGAGTCCTCTTTTAGGACAGAGTTCCAGTGTTATCCACTCTAGAAATGGAGTATTTGTGGAAGAAAGACCCAGAAAGCCATAATTCGGCTTGGGAGTTCTGGAGGGCAAATGCCATTTTGGAGATTTTCTTTTTCTCTTTTTGGTCCAATAAATGACTGTAGCGCAATACCCTCCACTTCCCTCTTCAGTCTTCTCCCTCTGCGAGCATTCTCTTCGCCTCTATCCCAGCTGAGGAGGCCTCACGTGTTTATTTCTTAAAACAAAAGGCTCAAAACATCCCCTCCCCACTTACGCACTATCCCATCTGCAACCTACACAAAGGAACAAGATTTGGTTGTGAATACTTGGTTAAACAAAACAAAGAAACATCAAAGAAGTGATTCCTAAAAGCTCTCTAGGTGATTCTGAGCAGGTCTCCTATTCCCCTTGAATTTATACCCTCTCCAGGAAGGGAAATATGTTGGATAGGCAATTCATTGACACTTCGGTCTCATTGGCACAGTTGTATTGTTATGCATCGCTTCAGACATACCTCCAAACCGAAGGAAGATGAAATGAGAAAGAGAAAAAGGTGCATGAGTCATTCTTTTACCTTGCTGGGAGAAATATGTTTTTGAACACTTAAAATGTGGTGACAGCATCAAATGCTGCCTGTGTGTGGTCTGTGATAGTTTATTATGTAAAAAGAAATTTAGTTATTATTTTCTAAAAAGACAGAATTACCTGATTTGTGGCTGCATTTACCCATAGCTAGTAAGAGTGGTTGGTGGCGTTGATTTAACTGAGCTTGTCTGTCCCTGTCTAGAGATATTGCTTGTTTTGGAATATTATATGTGAAAGGAAATATTTAATTGTGTTTTTAAAATGCATTGGGGTAATATGTGTCTCGGGAGGAAAAGTTTTTAAATTAACCTTTCTGAGTACGGTTCAAAGTGCTGGATAATGAAAGTGTATCGCCTCGTCACCTTACCGCTGGTGATATGAACACTGGCTGGGGCAGCAACACCCTACTGGCTGAGCCACTCAGCCAAATGAAACCAGGAATCTTCCCCCACCCCCCCAGAGGGAGCAGATGTCTTTGATTTTAGGTTTGTTTGGGGTTTATAATTTTTTTAATGACAAATTTGTGAGAGTTTTTGAGTGTTTGAAGAAGTGCAGAGAGTGAGAGAAAAACAGGGCCAGGTCAGTGCTCCTAAGGAGAATATCCTTGTCAGAAAAGGGTTTAGAGTGAGTAGAGCATCGCGGTGGAGTTGTTGCTGTCAGGAATATAGACCTCAGAAGTGAGGAGAACTGAGAGCGGAGAAGGAGAAAGAGCAGGCTGGGCCCTCTTGTGCCCCTGCACCCACCCCATCCCACCCTCTATCTTGTTCCTCCTCAGCTTTAGCCCAGCTGGTCGCCTGGCAGGGTGGGAAGCTTGCGGAACCTTCTCAGGACAATCCTCAGTTCGAGGAGTGTGGGGAAATTACACCCCACACCTGTCCCACAAGGAAAACAAAGGGGACAGGAACAGTGTCTGTCTCCACTGGATAGCACAACTCCTAAGGCAGGCCAGGGTTCAGTTGATGTGACATAGTATGGGTGACAAAGACAGGGAAAGACATGCGCCTAGGACCAGGCCCTCTAATGCAAAGACCTGGACTCCTCTGCTCCTTCCAGTCCGTCCACTTCCCAGTTAGGGATCTGAACAAGGAAGGGTCTAAAGTTACACAAGGCATCAGGGTTTTAACGTTTCCTGCAGCTGCACAATGAGTTGGTTGCACCATCCGTCTGGTCTTTAAAAGAGACCAGAGAGTCCATGTCCTAGATCTGAGAGTCACCTGTTCGATCTCAAGGGCCTAGTATGTGTTCCGGATACCCCTGAGTCAGGGACCAGACAAACCCTGAGGGCTCTGCTCGGCCTGTGGGTTGAAGGCTGAGGGAGATGCTTTGCACCCAGACATACACACACACTCACTCAGGGCCACCGCCCCAGACCGTGAGAGAAGAGGAGGAGAGCTAATTAACCAAATGCTTCTAATATTTTTTTAAATGAAACTATAAAACCCTGTCAATTTCTATTTCAATTTACTCACAGGGGCTATTAAACTAGCAAATCGCTGTTTGGGTTCTGAGTATGCAACATTTCACTCATTGTGTGTGTGTGTGTGTGTGTGTGTGTGTGTGTATGTGTGTGGCAGGGCGATGGGGGGGCCATGTTAAAAATTCAGAAAAAACAGTTACAAAAAGAATAAGGAAGTGAGAATGAGAAGACACCTAGTTTGGGCTTCGTTTAGTTGTCGTGTACACCTCATTTCTGATTCCCGTCTTGGCTCTCTAACCTCCATCGCCTCTACCACCCATGAGTATAAACACACAAGGATGTTAAACCAACCCCCCCCCCCAACATGCACACACACACTCAAACACACCCTAGTGTCTTAAAGCAACCCCTGGTATCACTTTTAACTAAAGAAGTCTAGTAATTACGAGTCTGAGTTGTTTTTCTGCGCTTCCGCATGCAGTCCTAATTAAATCTTTACGATCCTCCCTGTGACGATTAAGCGCCAGCATGCTTGTTGAAGATCCTGTACAAAAACCCAGCAGGCGGCCGTAATTAGATAGAAAATCAGACAAGAGCCTTCTCATTAACTACCACAACGACCCCACGTCGCTGATGAGGCGTATATACATATTTACGTACCAACGTGAGGGTGAGGTGTGGGGGCTCAGGAGTCCAAGCCCGTGTGAGCTAGGGTCTACCCGCCCACAAACGCAAGTGAATATTTCCGTCCTGCGTGGACACATCGCCACCGTAGGCACGTGAGCATAGAAAGACATGAGTCATGTGTGTGCATGTGCACATAGCAGGGTACCCTGAGGAGTTATGAACAAGTTACATTAAGTATTTTTTAAAACAGCTTTTTCACTGTTTCTTAAGATGTGCATTGCATGTTACAACATGGAAGACAGTTCTGATGAAAAATAACAATTTTCCTCACCTCTCTGAGAACAGAAGAGTGACTATTAAAAATGAAAAGAAACAAATTAACATGCCCTCTCCAGGATTAGATCATCTTATTTTTAAAGTGCTGCTTGTTTAGGGTAGACAGTCTTTTTCTTGTAATGAACACACACCCTGTCTGGGGTGCAGTATGAGTGGGTGGGAGGTGCTATGAAAACACCACCTCCCTCTCAAGCCCTTTGCTTTGGGCTTCCCTACAGAGTTACAAATCCGTGCAAACTTACCTTTCCAAGGATCAAGCAGTTGTCCTTTTTAGAAAAACCTAGCATTTCTTTACATTGAGGCTGGGAGCATGTCGGGAGAAAATTCTCTGATTTCGGATGCTCTGGGATGTGCAGCCAGAAAGAACTCTGTCTGTGTCCATGCATCCTAACAATAAGGAATTCACTTCAACACCTCAGGGGTGAACCCTTCCTTCCCTGGGATGAAACTGTAGCAAGAGGATGAATGTTCTTAGCCAGTAACTTAAATGCTGACCAGGAAGATCCAGGCCTGGATGTGTGTCTGTAGCTACTGCCTTCCTAACAGGTGTGCACCTTGTTGAGAAGCAGCGTCAGCAGGGTTGGGAGGGGGAGTAGACTGTGCAGGTTCCTCGGAGGGATTGTCATTGTGCAGCAAGAAGCTCAGAGCTCACAGGAACGTGGAGGCACTGCAGTGGGTGTGCGGTCCTGGAGGCTTGCAAACATGTTCCTCTGTGTTGCTGTTTGCATTCCATTCCAAATTGCTCAGACTTTAATTAAAATCCCATAATGTAAACTATTATGTATTTGTAAAATGGCTCTGGGGTTAAGATGCACTGGGATGGAATGGAAAACAGAAATTGCTCTCACTGATATTGGTGAAAATCTTTTGGTCATTGCTAAGTTTTCACAATTCATATGAGCAAATAATATAAAGGTTTCCATGTCTGTGTAATATCTATGTTTTATGTAACAACTAAGCCAATATTGTATCCCTATATCTCTTTCAGTTTCCTTATTCCTCTTCTTCCATCGGAAGAATTTATAATTTGGGTGAATTTCATTTCTATGTCTATTTGGAGGTAATAAGGATAATAATAAAACCTCCCCTTGTGAATTGATATAAATGGAAATAACAGAAACTCCAGTTTGGAATGACATGATTTATGTGTGCGATTCTTTAATATCCAGTCAATTTGAATAGTGATGTTTTTATATTCACAGTCAGTTGAAGATGCCAATAACAGCGGCATGAATCTATTGGACCAGTCTGTCATTAAAAAAGGTATGGATTATCCTCACAAAAAGTCAATTTACTCACAGGGGCTATTAAACTAGCAAATCGCTGTTTGGGTTCTGAGTATGCAACATTTCACTCATTGTGTGTGTGTGTGTGTGTGTGTGTGTGTGTGTATGTGTGTGGCAGGGCGATGGGGGGGCCATGTTAAAAATTCAGAAAAAACAGTTACAAAAAGAATAAGGAAGTGAGAATGAGAAGACACCTAGTTTGGGCTTCGTTTAGTTGTCGTGTACACCTCATTTCTGATTCCCGTCTTGGCTCTCTAACCTCCATCGCCTCTACCACCCATGAGTATAAACACACAAGGATGTTAAACCAACCCCCCCCCCCAAACATGCACACACACACTCAAACACACCCTAGTGTCTTAAAGCAACCCCTGGTATCACTTTTAACTAAAGAAGTCTAGTAATTACGAGTCTGAGTTGTTTTTCTGCGCTTCCGCATGCAGTCCTAATTAAATCTTTACGATCCTCCCTGTGACGATTAAGCGCCAGCATGCTGCGTGAATATCCTGTACAAAAACCCAGCAGGCGGCCGTAATTAGATAGAAAATCAGACAAGAGCCTTCTCATTAACTACCACAACGACCCCACGTCGCTGATGAGGCGTATATACATATTTACGTACCAACGTGAGGGTGAGGTGTGGGGGCTCAGGAGTCCAAGCCCGTGTGAGCTAGGGTCTACCCGCCCACAAACGCAAGTGAATATTTCCGTCCTGCGTGGACACATCGCCACCGTAGGCACGTGAGCATAGAAAGACATGAGTCATGTGTGTGCATGTGCACATAGCAGGGTACCCTGAGGAGTTATGAACAAGTTACATTAAGTATTTTTTAAAACAGCTTTTTCACTGTTTCTTAAGATGTGCATTGCATGTTACAACATGGAAGACAGTTCTGATGAAAAATAACAATTTTCCTCACCTCTCTGAGAACAGAAGAGTGACTATTAAAAATGAAAAGAAACAAATTAACATGCCCTCTCCAGGATTAGATCATCTTATTTTTAAAGTGCTGCTTGTTTAGGGTAGACAGTCTTTTTCTTGTAATGAACACACACCCTGTCTGGGGTGCAGTATGAGTGGGTGGGAGGTGCTATGAAAACACCACCTCCCTCTCAAGCCCTTTGCTTTGGGCTTCCCTACAGAGTTACAAATCCGTGCAAACTTACCTTTCCAAGGATCAAGCAGTTGTCCTTTTTAGAAAAACCTAGCATTTCTTTACATTGAGGCTGGGAGCATGTCGGGAGAAAATTCTCTGATTTCGGATGCTCTGGGATGTGCAGCCAGAAAGAACTCTGTCTGTGTCCATGCATCCTAACAATAAGGAATTCACTTCAACACCTCAGGGGTGAACCCTTCCTTCCCTGGGATGAAACTGTAGCAAGAGGATGAATGTTCTTAGCCAGTAACTTAAATGCTGACCAGGAAGATCCAGGCCTGGATGTGTGTCTGTAGCTACTGCCTTCCTAACAGGTGTGCACCTTGTTGAGAAGCAGCGTCAGCAGGGTTGGGAGGGGGAGTAGACTGTGCAGGTTCCTCGGAGGGATTGTCATTGTGCAGCAAGAAGCTCAGAGCTCACAGGAACGTGGAGGCACTGCAGTGGGTGTGCGGTCCTGGAGGCTTGCAAACATGTTCCTCTGTGTTGCTGTTTGCATTCCATTCCAAATTGCTCAGACTTTAATTAAAATCCCATAATGTAAACTATTATGTATTTGTAAAATGGCTCTGGGGTTAAGATGCACTGGGATGGAATGGAAAACAGAAATTGCTCTCACTGATATTGGTGAAAATCTTTTGGTCATTGCTAAGTTTTCACAATTCATATGAGCAAATAATATAAAGGTTTCCATGTCTGTGTAATATCTATGTTTTATGTAACAACTAAGCCAATATTGTATCCCTATATCTCTTTCAGTTTCCTTATTCCTCTTCTTCCATCGGAAGAATTTATAATTTGGGTGAATTTCATTTCTATGTCTATTTGGAGGTAATAAGGATAATAATAAAACCTCCCCTTGTGAATTGATATAAATGGAAATAACAGAAACTCCAGTTTGGAATGACATGATTTATGTGTGCGATTCTTTAATATCCAGTCAATTTGAATAGTGATGTTTTTATATTCACAGTCAGTTGAAGATGCCAATAACAGCGGCATGAATCTATTGGACCAGTCTGTCATTAAAAAAGGTATGGATTATCCTCACAAAAAGTAAGCGACGTTTTCCTGTGGATTAATGTCTTTATGATGAGTTTTCACTTTGAGAGAATTAATTATTTTATAAGACACAAATGTCTGTTCACAATCACGGGACAATGGCTGTCAGACGAGGTAAAAGTGCATGTTGGGAAGAAGGAAATGGAGCGAGGTGGACTGAAAACCATAAACAGGAACCCAAATGAGAGGCAGAGGGACAGAGACCACTGCCATTTTTTCTCTTGGTACATTTGGTAGTCATTCTAGATACATCTTACGTAATTGAACCATCATTATGTATGAGACCGTCTGGGAAATAACTGGTTTCAAAAATATTCTATAATTATTTCCTTGATAACTGGAGTTTGTTCAGCAAAACCCTGTGTCACTGAAATAGCTCTTTCCTGATGTTTTGTGTTTGATTTTTTTGCGTTAATTTTGTTCCCAGTTCTCTGTGTTTTATGAGTTGTTTCTTATTATTTTTTTAATTGTGCCAAATGTGTTGCTAAATATGCACATCCTGAGAAGCTGATACAGCCTATGCACATTTCTAAATCTTCCTACATATGCTTTCATGATTTAGTGAGGCTGTGGAATCACCCCATACTGTTAAAGGGCATGTGATATTAACAAATGTTTGCAGTCTCTTGTACAGCTGTAAGCAAAATAATTAACTAATTAAACTAATTAAATGTAATTACAATAACTCATTTCGGGCGTATTGCAGCTGCTTAATTTTTTTCTCCTCATCTCTGACAGTCACTGAGAGAATGCCTAGCGATTAGTGTGGCTGCTGAAAGGCCTGCATGTCACTCACATGCCACACATTTAGGAGCTCGAATGTGTAAACAGTGCAATCTTTCATTATCGCAGGAACCGGCATTTGACGGTACAATTTTAACTACTGTATCTCTTTTTTTTATTGATAGTAGAGAAAGCCTGTTCTTATGTTTGGTGTCAACAACCCCCAGCTTCAGTCATTTTAGTGTCACTCAAGCCACTTGACATTCACGGAAAACAATGAAAAGCAAAGATACTTTGGAAAGTGGGATAGTAGGAAGGTTATGGGATAAAGATTACCAACTAAGTGAGGTCTTTTAAGTTTTCTTTTTTTTAAAGGCAGGATAGGTAGACCTGGGGGGCGGTGGGAAGCAGTACTTGTAATGAAGCAATTTGACTTTGGAATGAATATCCTGAAGAACTGTAATGGTTGAGACAAAACTATTTAAATGTCTTTAAGTGCCCGAAATCTCCCTCTCTCTTCTTTAGATGATATCATTTAGGTTTTTAATGCTAGCTCTTGGGTTTGTTAAAGATAACCAGGATTGGTGCTTATACTTGAAACTCTGCTGACAGCTCATTTTCACTGTTTCTTCTTGATTCTTCTCTTTTGGTTAATTGCAGTAGATTGGGGTGGTGGTGAGATGGGGAAGGAGATTCTCCATTGGCTTTTTTGTTTTAGTTCCGCCTCCCTTTTCATGGAAAGCTCAGAACCACTTAGCTCAAGGTTCCGTATCCTAGCAACATCATTTGGGCTGGCAGTGGGACATGCCCAACAAATGACCAATCAGAAATGTTATTAATAGCCAAGCCAATAAAAATATTTGGAATTTAGCTTGCCTAGCAAAACGGAACTTGGAAATATTCTTAGATGTGGGATGCTTCGGTTTCCGGGGCTTGTATGCGTTTGTCAGTGAAATGTGGATACTTATGTATAAGGTTATCTCCAAGAATAAGAAAAGGAGAATATTGACTAAAGTTACTAGCTCTGTTTCTGGAAACACTGGAGTACTTTTATGTTGTCTCCCCCTACACACAATTCTTTCCTTTTATTACAACTTAAAACATCTAAGTAGCACCCTAGCCACTTTAATTGATTGAGAGGGTATGGTATGAATATAAAATGTTAGGTCACTTGCATTATTTAATATTTGAGATATTTGCTTTATTACATAAAAAATCCTAATAACATATTTTTATTTTTAGATAGCCATAGGCAAAATAGGAATAAGTGGTTGATTTATTTTTCTAACTCACTATGAACCACTTAAAATAAAGTTATGGGTTCATTAGCTCCTTCTCCACCTTCTAATCTCTCATCTTTGCCCACCTCCACCTTATAAGGAATGTCTCCAAAAGATTAATTGTATAAAGCAGGTGAGAAAGTTTTCAGAACTTACTGTTCCACATTTCAACAACTGGCAGGTGACTCTCAGTTGGTTAATTTGTTTCTGAATGAGCTTTTAGACAGATTAAAAAAAATTATACCTCCTTAAAAAAAGGCCAGTAAGTGGTTCAGGTTTAGGTGGCTGTGCTTCTGTGTTTATGAAGCCAGAAGAATTGGGCGTAAAGGACATATGTCTCTATGTCTCTCTCTCCAGTTACAGCAAGACCCTTCCTAAAATTCAGCCAGTCTGATTTTTCCCCCATGTTAATATCACCCTATATATTATAGGTTCCCTCTCTTGTTATGTTTGCTATCTGGGCTTAGCTGACATTTCTGAAGTAATTTAGTTAAGAGGAAATGAGTTGTTCCCAGTAGAGAGCAAACGAGTGGAGTGAAGGTAGCCAGCGTGATAAATGGCTCTTTCATTTGAAGATCTCCAGAGCTCGTTTACGGCTAATTTTCTGTATTGGCCCCCTTTGAGCTATTAATGCAATCGGCAGGGACCATGGCCCCTCTCCTCTTAGCTGCCCCATTAGAGCTCCCATTAAGCTGCCTAGTCTCAACTCCATGGCAGGAGTGTGCATGTGTGTGTGTGTGTGTGGGGGGGGAGGGCGGGGTTGTGAGGAGTAATGAAAGGTGCTTTTTAAACTCTCCTAATCTAAACCGGCAGAGGGTGGTTAATACGATTTGAAGGGGGCTGGTCAATGAGCAATCAATAAAGTAATAATGAGAAGGATTCGGTACATTAACAGTCTAAAAATCCAACAAGACATTAAAAAATCATTCTTAACTCTCACTTCCATTAAGATTAGGAATCTAGAGGGGGGTGGTTTGTGCCCAGCTTATATAAATGACACTGCCACCATCATATAGCTTAACTAAAAAAAAGCCTCACCTAGGCTTTAAGAAAAAAGTTTTTGGTACAATTGGAGGTCAATATGGAGTCTGCTTGACACCTTGAACAGAAAAAAATATGCTGAGATTTCTTGGAAAGGCTTATGTGGCTGGAATCCAAGGCTCAAATGTGACTGTGGGGCATTTTCATTGGTCTTCAGGATATCCTGTTTGGTTAGTTTCAGTTCCACCTCCTGCTCACTCCCATTTTTATTCCGTTAGTTCTGGCCCCTTCCCCACATAAATGCTTTGATTGGTGTGGCTTTTCTGTAGTGGTGGTGGGGAGGGGGGGTAAAGAAATCGCCAAATTTCAATTACAATGGGTTGTGTCCAGGAGTCTTCTTTCTAATCCAGAAGATAAAAAGCACCAGGAGTCTGTCAGCCACTGAAAGTATGAGTTTCCTCTGGAAGAGGTTTCCATTTGCAGAACTGACTGGGATTCCAACTGCTATTTGTCACTAGAGGCCATGAGATACATTCCAGTCAGCCAGGGAGTGATCCACATTCATAGAATTTCAAAGCTGGAAAGATTAGAGACTCTTCCTCAACTCCCCAAGTGTGGCATCAGAGACAGAGAAAAGATAAATGACTTTCTCATGGCCCCACACCAAGTAAATGATGAGACCTAACTCATATTCCATCCCTACGGAATGCCATCTCTGGTTATTTGTAGTGTTTTTATATCCCAGCTTTCTTAGGAATGCTTTTATTTTTCTTTCCAAATTTTCAGTGCTCACATTTATATACCTTCTACATGTGGAATAAAATGTAGCCCTCAGGTAGATGAGAAATGATGCCAATGTGAGGGGTGGGTGCTTTGCTGGTGAGAAATACTTATTTCACTTTTAGGGGCCACTCTGAATCAGTGCTAATCTTCTGAGTTCTTTCCCAATGTAGTTTACATATTTAGTCAAAATGCTTTTCAGAAGGACTTAACTCCTTGAATCTTATAAGACAGGTTCATTTCTCCTCTTCTCCCATCAGCAGATTCAATCAAACACAAAGATTTCAAGGCTATGATTTCATACTTGAGTTTAAAAAGTAGAGATTAAGAGCTTGCCTATTCACGTGTTAGCTCTGCATAGTCCACTAATGAGTAATATTTTCTTTAATCACTATTCCTTTCTCTCTCTTAAATAAAGCTCCTGTCACTGTAATGAAATATTGATCTATTTTTAAACCTTTTTTCTTCTCCCCAATATAATGTAGGGGGAACGGGAGGGGTACAAGTACTATGGGTGTTAATCCAGAAGTTGGTCATGCAGACCAACTGAGAATTGAAGAGGGAGAAGAAGAAGAAGAAGAAGAAGAAGAAAAAAACCACTTTTAATGTATGCACAGAAAATTGTAAACATGTAAAGAACTGAAAGCTTCATGCTGAGTTTTGCTATGCTCCATTTCCTTACCATTTCCTGCTGTCGCTGTAAACCTATCTCACTCATCTCTGGGTTCCGTGAGCAGGAACAGTGTGCTCATAATTACTAACGAATCAACCGGGCCCTGTTGCTCTCTGGGCTTATTGATAAGCAGGAGAAAAGCAGAAGGGAAAAGACAAAGAGAATAAAATATGGGGTTAATCAGCTGGGTTAAGCAGGTGTGAGAGTGGAGGGAAAGATAGGTGATTCCGAAGCTATGGACCTAAAGGAAAGTTAAGACAAAAAATGCGTAGGGTCTAGTCTAGAGGGTCAGTGTAGAGGATTAACACCAAGCTAGGTTAGGAAAGAGGTTCAGAACCTGAGGATAAGCGATAGAGGATGGTAGGGGGCCAGCAGGTGGTATGGTGGCTAAAGCTCTGGACTCCCACATGGTTGACTGCAGTTAGAGTCTCAGACCTGGAGACATGAAAATCATGCTGGGCTTGTGTGCCCCAAATCCTGGAAGACAATGGAGGAGAAGGGATTGGGACATGGCTATCTCCCCCTGGGGGGTTATTTCTCACTTTCCCTCTCACTGTCTCTCTGGGGTGCATATGTGCCCTATGGCAAAAGCCTGGGGGGGGCAGGGAAATAATAGAAGGTGGGAACATAATTGTGAAGCTTAAATGAGAAAGCGAAAATATAATCTGAAACACATCTGCTTACATTGTGTGTTTGGAAAGAGAAAACAAAAAAACAAAACTTTCCATCAGTGCACTACTGTACTGCCAAGCTGACTGGATTGGGAATATTTAAGTGATAGGATATGTAGAGGTATAGCCCATGGGAAGGAGCAATATACATTCCCCAGAGGAAAGACTCTTGTCAGATATATCAGGCAATTAACAATAGAGAAATTAGAGGGCAGGTTATAAAATGCCTCTAAAGACCTGGTTTTTTAAGAGATTTAGTATCTGAGACTTCCAGAAGTAGGTAAAATTTCAAACCTCAGGAGGTATTCAGTTATACTGTGTAGGAAGTAGAAGTTGAACTTTGTATTTTCAGTTCAGTGGGGTTCTGTTGTTATGATATTCTTTCTAAATAGTGTTTGGCTACAACAAATGTTGAGTATCAAAGATGAAATGTTTATGCAATTTATTTCCGTAGTTCATAGGGGTGCATATGTGCCCTATGGCAAAAGCCTGGGGGGGGCAGGGAAATAATAGAAGGTGGGAACATAATTGTGAAGCTTAAATGAGAAAGCGAAAATATAATCTGAAACACATCTGCTTACATTGTGTGTTTGGAAAGAGAAAACAAAAAAACAAAACTTTCCATCAGTGCACTACTGTACTGCCAAGCTGACTGGATTGGGAATATTTAAGTGATAGGATATGTAGAGGTATAGCCCATGGGAAGGAGCAATATACATTCCCCAGAGGAAAGACTCTTGTCAGATATATCAGGCAATTAACAATAGAGAAATTAGAGGGCAGGTTATAAAATGCCTCTAAAGACCTGGTTTTTTAAGAGATTTAGTATCTGAGACTTCCAGAAGTAGGTAAAATTTCAAACCTCAGGAGGTATTCAGTTATACTGTGTAGGAAGTAGAAGTTGAACTTTGTATTTTCAGTTCAGTGGGGTTCTGTTGTTATGATATTCTTTCTAAATAGTGTTTGGCTACAACAAATGTTGAGTATCAAAGATGAAATGTTTATGCAATTTATTTCCGTAGTTCATATCACGTTAAGACTACAAGAATCACCTACATTTTGGAGAAAGTTTTCTCCCTGTTTACCTAATGGTAATTCTCATTGTTGTAAATTATTTGTTCATAGTGTTTTGAATATAAGTCTGAAATATTAGAATCAAGACTGCTATGAAAAATAGATTAAAATAGACATGTATTTTTGGTATAAGAATTAAATGACAGGGTGTTCCCACCCCAGGCACCTACCATGTGACTCTGATTCTAGGTTTAACTGAACTCTGTTTAATACACTGTTTAATTCAACTTTTCATTGGCTCACTGTCAAATGGGAAGCAGCTTCACTGATGAGACTATGAGGGGGATCATAAATAAGGAAGTCCCTCTGTAGCCCCTTACCTCATGACAGTGCAGGGAATCCATACTGTTACCTAATACCATTCATTCATCTGAGACAAGGGCTTAGGCTTGGTGGACAGATCCAGAGATCTAAAATGTCTTCAAAAAACTAGTGAAAGAAATTGCTTTAGTGACCCTATCTATGCACCCAGGAATGCTCTTTTCCACAAGATATTTGTAAAAGGTCAGTTGCGATTCATAGTAAGGAAAAGATGGGGAACATAACTGGCTTTTAGGAATTGCAAAATGATTGGAAAGGTTGGAATGATGGGATTTGTGGTAGAGAAAATA
The DNA here is from genome assembly GCF_000334495.1 of Tupaia belangeri chinensis. Classification (NCBI taxonomy): domain Eukaryota; kingdom Metazoa; phylum Chordata; class Mammalia; order Scandentia; family Tupaiidae; genus Tupaia; species Tupaia belangeri. The sequence continues at coordinate 7,329,113 of NW_006159732.1, forward strand.
AACTGTTACAAAAGTACTCAATGTTAATTAGGACAGACTTCTAATTAGAACAAAAGAGATTATGCATACTGTTTGACAAACAGGGTTCTAGGCTCCAGGTGAGAGAACGAATGTATTTTTCTTCTATCAGATTTAGAGAGTGAAATAAAGACTTTAACAAAGAAGTACGGTGGAAATCCCCCCTTTTTCTTCCCCCAACCAGGTGCATGTTCTATAAGTTCCCTGGGTTGGCAATCAAGGAATGTTCTGAAGACTTGCCAGGGAAAGGGGGAGGGGCTTCATACCTCAGTGGAAAAAGCTAAGGTGTCGAACTAGACAGAAGTCACCTGCTCAATGATGTCTAAAGCCTATGGGAAGAAAATGGGTTTGAGCAATGCAGAAGTCCAAAGGGCAAGATTGCCAGAGAACTGGCAGGTTATTGTTCACTATTTCTCATTCCCAGTCTTCTGGTTCCACTGAGCCTGGCTTCATCTTGACTAGCAGATGACACAGAAACACAATTAAATAGAAATACAGGCTGGAGAGGCTGAATACGCCAGGGTAGCAGTGGCAACCAGCTGTCAGCTCTTATTAACTTCTGCATAAAACATACCTTGAGTGCGGTTTGTTATCAATTACTTGCCGAAATGAAACAACTGGGGCAGGGCAGACCGCGCTCATATGAATTAGAGTGATTGGTTGATTGATCAGGGCACCTGTTGTAAATCATAACTGCTCCAACGAATTACCAGCCGGTGCTTTAATTTGTAAACAAAATTCATGTCACTGTGTGGAATTGCTTTCACTAGAGATGAGCATTTGTTCATTTCTAAGTGAATCTGTTGTTGTTATGTAGGAAAGGCTGGGAACCACTTTCAATCAATGAGAATAGTTCTTTCCAGTCCGACTACGCAGCTCAGAGGTATTGTCTATTCTTGTGTACAGCATACTCCATCCTTTCTGGTGATGACTACATTTGAGTCCAATATGAAAGGAGGGAGGAGTTCCCATAAAAACCACCGGTATCACCATTCTCTACCATGCAATGGTGATCATCACCTTCAGGCTTCAGCAGCAAATGAGACAGGCATTACTATCTTCAGGGGACTGAGATTCAGAGAGGTTCAGTGAGGTGTCTAAGATCACGAAGGTAGCACGTGGTGGACTGGGATTTGCCTGGTTTCACAACACAATCCAAGCTTTGGAATGAGTGTTTTCTTTTTTTAATAATTATTTTATTAAATTTTATCCATTGTCTCTCTCTCTCTCTCTCTCTCTCTCTCTCTCTTTTTAAGTTGACCAGAGAGAGACAGAGAGAGAAGGAAAGTGAAAAAGCTGCCATGTCCAGGACTCTAACCCCGGTCAACCCTGTGGGATTCCAGTCACCCTACCCACTACCCCACCTGCCGACCGCTTAATGAACGGCTGTGGCAAGTGACACTCCTGTGCACACATCCATGCGGTAAATTTCCAGAGGAGTGACGGCTTTTCCCTCTGTTCACAGAGCTCTGAATGCACCACAGCCCGCTGGAACAAGCACGTCCTCTCCCAGCTTTCCATTTGGCGCCTGCCTGTGAACTCATGAAATGACACAGTCTATCAGCTGGTCACCAGGATAGAAACTCGGTCACCTTTATGCCTTTTTTTTTTCTCTTTCTCTAGTTCCTGTTCCTCCCAAATCTGTGACTTCCCTAATGATGAATAAAGACGGCTTCCTAGGAGGCATGTCTGTCAACACAGGCGAGGTGTTTTGCTCAGTCCCAGGCCGTTTATCTCTTCTCAGTTCAACTTCAAAATACAAAGTAACTGTGGGAGAAGTTCAGAGACGGCTCTCCCCTCCGGAATGCCTCAATGCGTCTCTTCTCGGCGGCGTCCTCAGAAGGTAACCACCCCTACGAACCAATTTTATTGGGTGGGAAAAAGCTCCCTTGCGCGGGGAAATCTTTGAGATGGACAATGCGGTTGCCTGGCAACCAGGCGACTGGCCTGTGAGTGTGTGTGGGGGAGCACGCTGGCACGCTGTGCGTAGGGAGGGCAGCAGCCAACCACGTGCTTGGGCATCGAGGTGCAGTAGGGGGGAAGAGGGCGTGTACGCATGCGTAGCCTCGCCCTCCCTCCAATTCTGCAACCCTGAGAAAGGCGCTTTCTGCCACTTACCCATATAGACCCCTCCCAAATAGCTTTAGCCTGAGGGCTACCCAAAGCCTACAAACACACACACACACACACACACACACACACACTTACCCTTCCTATCCTCAGTGTACTGATATTTCTCATTATATTTCAAAATACAATTGATGGCCATCTAAGTTGGACTAATGATCCACTAGTGAAATGCATTGTGCCCTACAGTTTGGAAACTGCTTTCTTAATAGATCTGTTACCTACTTCCTTCAATAACCAGCAATAATAATATCACTTTAGAGGTAGTAATAGTTATTCATTGAACCCATTCAGGTGCACCCCAATATTGCATCCAATAAACTTACTCCTCCCTATGGAAATAATGATGGAGATACTTTTTGTTTTAAGGTTTAAAGTCTCTCCAAAAGGTCCTGCCAACACCTGAACCCTTTGGCAATGTCTCTGATATGAGGGTTATGTATGAGAGAGAACTTTTCAGGTTAATCCATAGTGGGGGTGGATAGTCCCCTTTTGGGGGGATTTTTTTTCTTCCTTTTTAAAAATTACTTTTAGTTTTTAACCTTCCTTCCCCCCATTCAATCACTGTGTATTATTACAGCATACCAAATAAATTTTTCCATCCTGGATACACTGTACATTGGTTCAAAGCTATTACCATACATATTATCAACAGATGGTTTTCCATTTTGTGACAGTCCCCTTCTTTCCTAAAAGTGGCTGTGACTAATACAGCAAGAAAGGTCAGAGCAACTTTTTTCTTTCTTGTATTTTTGTATAGACCTTAGCATATACTAGACAAGTCTGGGGAGAAATTAAGGGCACGAGCCAGAACCTTTCTTATTTGGGGATGCTTTTGCTCTGTCCCACCCTGATTCAGTTTTCAGCAAGTCAGCTCAGCTGTAGAGTAAGGAAATTTCTAGTAACCTCTTAGCATTGAGCGTGTGTGTGTGTGTGTGTGTGTGTGTGTGTGTGTGTAAAACTTGCTAAGAGTTAAATGAGATGATCAATATAAAGTGCTTATCACATAATTAAACTCCCTAAAGTGTCAGTTTCACTCTTATTATGATAATCATTATCGTTAGTTTCATCTTTTTGTTCCTCCCCTTATGACACAATTTCATTACATACCAACTCTTGACCCCTTTCTTGCAAAGCCCACCTGTTTCAGCAAGTGCCTTCTCTCTGAACCACCTGGCTCTTTTCCTCTTTTCAGCAAGGTTGTGCTTACCCAATTTCTGCTCACCTCACTGGCTCCATGACAGAAGGAAAGTGTGTGTGTGCATGTGCAACTTCTACCTTCCCTGGACCCACAACCTACACACTAATTATTCCCATCTGGTATCATTTTTTTTTCTCAAGAGATAAAAAAGGAAAACAACTCTTTTTTTATGCTCTGTATTGCAGAAATTAAGCAAACCTCAGCAAACTATCAGCAAATAACCAAAAGGAAGGGGGAAAATGTGCTAACCTCAAGTTAAAACCTCTTCAAGCTCCACTGGGCTTTAGATTGCTAAGTCTAAACTTTGTTTCAGGAACACTCTGAGGTTAATCAGAATGTTAATTCTTGCAATTTCAGAGCCAAATCGAAAAATGGGGGGAGATCTTTGCGAGAAAGGCTAGAAAAAATCGGTTTGAATTTACCCGCGGGCAGGCGCAAAGCAGCAAATGTCACGTTACTCACCTCCCTGGTGGAAGGTAAGCAAGACGTGTGGCCATTTCACGAAATGGCTGAGCTTAACTGTCGGCTGGAGGCTGACATTTTACACATTTCATGATTAACTGGAAATCATTGCAATTGTTGTGCCCTCTTGAGTTGGATGTCAAGCGGCTGCTTGAGAGAAGTTCAAAGGTCCTTTTACTTAGAGGAAGTCAGCAGTTGTAGAGAGGCCAAACGATTTAAGAGGGTCCAAACTTTGGCAGCCATCACATCTGCTGGCACGTGTGGGACCCAGTGTTCAAAACATCTTCTGTGTGAATTCTTGCAACGAACAATCTATTCTATACTCCTCTTCCTTCCCAGATTTTACTTCTGAATTGTCATTACTAGAACACACATTGCATTCATAACTCATAATGGTTATTTTAAATTCATGTCCCTCCCAGGACACTACCTCCTGTTGATTACCTGGGACTTCCCATTACGGAAATAATGGTAACTTAAGGAGGCCAATGATGCCTAAAAAGAAATTGTGGGGGGTGAGGAAACATGGAGAGAAGTTAGGTATGATCTTTGCCACAGATTTATCAATTGTGAATTAAAGGGCCCTAACTGTGATAAGAATCTTGTATGTGCTCATCATTTAAGGTCTAGGGTGATATTTATGGTGTGTGATAAACAAGATCATCTTCCTAGTCTAGAATAAAATTATCATCAGTTGAATTTGTGGGATGAAATGGGATAGGGAGTATAGGCAGATGGTCTTAATGGGAAGATGTAGAATTGTCTGTAGACTCCAGCTTGTAGGGATTGTTTTGTGTTTCCCATTTTATGGATGTAATATTATGACACTCCTGAAGGAAGTTGGTTTTTGGAGGAAAATATCTTAGTTAAGCAGCAAACATAAACTCATCATAGTTATAGGTCTTGCACTTTGTCATCTTTAAGGCAAAGTGGCTTGGCCCAAACTTATCCTCCAGAGGCAGCCATTACCCAATTTCCAGACCACACTTATTAGTGGTTGACCCGCAGCCTGGGGGGTTCACATATACCCTTCAGGGACTTGCTAATATCACAGTTCTCATTTTGAAACACAGTCAAGGTAATCTTAGCCCAATACAGAGATGTTGGTAGAAAAGGGAGGAAGCTGGAAAACCTACTGAAATTCCGCTATTTGGTAGGCATTCTTTTAGTTTTATGGGTCCCTGTAACTTCCATGCCTGAAGTCTTCTGTGGTTATTATAATGATTAAAAGTCATGCTCCTTAAAAATGATGTAGTTATGGAATAATTCTACATATCGCCTTTTCACGTTTGGGATCTTCCTTCAACCCCCTAAGGCTATGCTTTTAAGGGCAATAATGCTTTATTTGAGAGGGACTTCCACATAAGCTGAGGAAAACCTCAGATGCCCTGGTTTTCTACAGCTGGTATGTCATCCCTGCAGTAGAATGTTCATAAGTAGGAGGGTGATGACAGGAACCTCTAAAAGGCAAGAAAGCTGAAACCTGACTAGCAGAAGTAGTAACGGGGGAATAATTATCCCATTGCTGGATAGACTCTTTCCATGTACATTTAACATATATTATTTAATACATGTGAACATACAGATACACAGGTTTGTGTTTATACATTAGTTCTTAATAAGAGATTGTTTTCTTAGTACAATTACAGGAAGGGGGGCTGTCTTTTAAATTTTATTTGAAGCAGGTGTCACAAGTGCTTTAAAAAGAAGTGGGGAATTGGGCTTGAATATCTAGCCAAATGTCTTGAGTTTAATTGTAAAGTGGTTCTTTCATTTATTAACCCACCTTCTTATGACAATGTGAGTGGGGTGTGGGAGACCTCACAGGTATGGGGAGGGGGCTATCTAGCTAGAACTTGGCTAAGGGAGAGGATGGAAGGAGCAGCAGGAGCAAATTCTGTCCCAACAGTAATTGTAACTTGAGAATTGTTTTCATTGTATTTTGGGCATTTGTCTCACTTCTGCTTTTGTCCAACAGCTGTCCTCTGGAAACACTTAATAGAGTTGATGGGGAGCATCTCCTGGTCTGGGATGTTTAGAGACCGGGTGCTGATTGTCACCTCTGCTGCTGTCTTTTTAGGAGAGGCTGTCCACTTAGCTCGGGATTTCGGGTACATTTGCGAAACAGAGTTTCCCGCCAAAGCTGTCTCTGAGTATTTAAACCGGCAGCACACGGACCCTAGTGACCTGCACTCCCGAAAGAATATGCTGCTGGCGACCAAGTGAGTGTCCCAGATCCCTGGCCCTCATCCCTGCTCCCCACTCTGTTTCGCCCCCTCTCAGGAGAGGTTGTTTGGAGCCGCAGTGTAAGACCCCCCTCGCCTTTCCCCCCACCGCCCCCATACTTCGTCTGTGGGTTCGGAGGTTGTCTAGAAATTGCATTTGCAGCCTATGACAAGCTGGCTAGGAAACTGGTCCTGCTTTCCCGCCATAGGCAGAGTTCACAGGCAGTGGGGTTGTCTTAGACCTCGTCTCTGCATGTATGACTTTATTAATCTGAAGGATTTTTACAGTGCTCTTCTACAAACCCGGAGGTGTCAGGCAGACCTGTTCCGGTGTGGGTCCTTGTTCAGTTCTGCCCTGGCTGCCTAGATTCCCCAGCTCCTGCCTGGATTTCACATCTATCTCCCCATCACGTCCACGCAGCCATGTGTGCTCGCTCGGGGTGTCTATATGTCTCCCACGTGTACCCGGCTCTACCCACAGCTCTAATTACTCCGTTTCCAACGTTGCTGTTTGTCATCTTCCACAGACTTGTAAAATTTACTACAACTCCAGAGGGGAAAATAGTAAATCTCTGGCTAAATTTAGGTCTAGAGCTCATTTGAACTTTTACAGTGGGTTTTCTATTTATTTGATTTACTCCTGTCTTTGGCTTCGGTGTCATATTGTTGGTGTTTTATGGCCGGCTCAGGCCTGCAGTGGGCGGCGCTGCGTGCACCCGCAAGTTTCTCTCGCAGGCGCGGCCCAAACAGCGGCGCTCATTTATTTAGCGCTCGAGGACGCGGTTTGTCCCGTTGACAGAGTAATTTAAAGAAATATATGGAAGGCTGAAAAATCATTTGCTCAAATTTGTCCAGATGTTTTTGAGACGTGATTGGAATTTGATTGCCCCTTTCCGCAGGGTCAAAAAATATTAATGTCCCAGAACTTTAATTGCTTACAGACCCTGGTTTGGGCTTTGAAGATTTAAAATGTTTGACTCTAAGCATTTGTTCTCCCCAGTTCAGAATTTCCTTTTTGGCACTTTGATAATGAGCACAAACTTAAGGAAAGACTTTAACCATCTCTCCCAGTAATCAAAACCTGGCACCCACCCTCATTTCAAGGTTTTCTCTGATGGACCAACTAGCAATATCAAATCTTTGTCAGTAGATTGCCTTCCTACCTCTTGCCCTGGTATCTGGTATGGGGAGGGAACTGTTGTGTTTTATAAAAGAAGAAGGTACGCTAGGGGGAAAATGAAAACCAAACTGCGAACATCAGATAATGAATCCACCAAGGTTCCTGCCATTTCACTAAGGGATGCTTAGAACTACCTCCCTTTTGAAGCCTTGTGGCATCTCTTGGATCTGCACTCCTTACCTTGGGAGATCAGAATCATCCGGGAGCTTGTTCAAGATATTTATGAATGGCCCCTACCCCCAAGTCTTGTGAATTGGAGGCACTGTAAGTGGGAACCTGTATATTTGAACCCAAGCAGTGATTCTGAGGTACCTCTGGCTGAAGAACCGTCCTATTAGGTCCCATCCGTTATCTGTCCCTGGTTGTGGGGGCATATGTGTGTATTTCCAATGAAGAACCCAAAGGGTAGAACGAGCATGCCTATTAGTTTTCTCTGTTCATCATCCTTAAAATCAACAGCCTTTCCACCGCTGCAAGTGGGTGGGGGAAGAGGTGTCTCACATCTGATTTAGCCACTACCCTTCGCGGAAGTGGTGGTACCCTGGGAAAGAATGTCCCAGGGCCCTTCAAATCTAACCACCTGCTGTGTTTACCAGTTGACCAGGTGTTGCCAAGTGTCTGTCAGGTGATCCCATCAGGGATCTGGGCCTGGAGTGCTGCAGGTGTGCTTTTCTGAAAACCCCATGGACTCACAGTCGGGGAGTCGGGTGGAGGCAGGCAGACGGAAGAGCCTGCCCATTTGTGAAAGGCTGTGTCCTTTTAGGTGCTATCCCCTCTGCCCGCCAGCAGAGCCAAGCCATTCAACCTCCAGGGCTAAAAGCTTCCCATCTACCTCCTATATTAAAAAAATTCTCAAATAAGCTAAATCCATAGTTAGGCACACAAGATTTCTAAGGCTGGGAAATTCCTCTAAATTGTAGGTGCCTTGAGGAAATAAAAACCAAACAAATAAAAATCTATCCTCCCCAGTGTCTTAACAGTCTACCTTTAGGTTTTATTTAAACTATGTGGGAATCCTTTTATATTGACAACAATCCTGTTATACAAAGATTTTCAGTAGCCTGCACTTACAAGAAAAAAAAGGGGAGAAAAGAAAGGAAGAAAACAGTGCCCTCTCCAAATACTGCAGGTAAACAGGCTTTCGCTTTGAATGGAATCAGCATTCTCTCCTAGAATAAACAGTTTCTTGCCCTGGGCCATGCAAGACTCCAGCAATCTGCTTCAGTGCCAGGGACAGGCTTGTGGCCGAGGGGCCTAAATCTTGCAGGGCTTTTTGTGCCTGATCACCAAGAGGCAGGAGAGGCAGCAGAGAGGAGGGGGAAATGATGGGAAAGGAAAAACAAACAAACAAACAAAAAAAAAAAAAAAAAAAAAAAAAAAAAAAAAAAAAAAAAAAGGGAAGCGA
>NW_006159732.1:7337784-7341375 GCF_000334495.1 Tupaia belangeri chinensis
AAAAAAAAAAAAAAAAAAAAAAAAAAAAAAAAAAGAAGAAAGAAAAGAAAAAGGTAAGCGCTCAAAATAATTGAAAATTCAAAATCAAATGCTAAACCTAGCAAATATGCCAAAGCTAAGTCCTCGCTGTCTGTGATGGAGAGGAAAAGACTGAAATAGGGGGGGGGAGAGTCCGTCGTTGGGATAGAAGGGGTGCATTATCTCGCCACCCTCCCCTTTCCCTCCAGTCCCAGCTGCTCGAGAAGGGAGAGCTCTGGGAAAGGAAACAGAGCGGAATCGCCCACATTAGCCTCGCTCTTCGTGACCGGGGCGCCTCTGGGCTTGTGTGAGGTCTCCTTTCTAATGCCAGTGACAACGACACTGAGGGTGATTTTGTGTTCCTCCCCCACCCCTTTGCAGGCAACTCTGTAAAGAATTTACGGATCTGCTGGCGCAGGACCGGACGCCAATCGGGAACAGCCGGCCCAGCCCCATCCTGGAGCCGGGGATCCAGAGCTGCCTCACGCACTTCAGCCTCATCACGCACGGCTTCGGCGCCCCGGCCATTTGCGCCGCGCTCACGGCCCTGCAGAACTATCTCACCGAGGCGCTCAAAGGCATGGACAAGATGTTCTTGAACAACACCACCACTAACAGGCACACGTCTGGGGAAGGCCCAGGTAGTAAAACTGGCGACAAGGAGGAGAAACACAGGAAATGAAAAAAAAATTAAAAAAGAAGGAAACATGTTTTAAGTACAAAAGGAAAACAGAAACAAATTTAATTTTAGCTTTAAAATGTTGGATTGGCTTTGGAAGAATTATATTAGGTAGAATACACATACGATCAAAATTTAAAAAAAAAAGAAAGCTAAATAACTTAAAAAAAAAAACTGAGGCGTACAACGGAGCAACAATATCGGTTCTCAGTGTCTATTTCAAGATACACTTGGAGACAACCGTCCGGATTTTCCACTTCGGTTCTTTCGAGCTTAATAATACTGATAATAAAAGAAAACCATGGTTTCCCCCCTTTGGAAAATAAACATAAGACTAAACATGAGAAAACGCTAACTTATTGGAAGAAAATCGGAGAAACGTTGGTGTTAATGCTTTGAGAGCTGTTTGACTGAGACGCACGAACTTTTTAATTTTTAATATTTTTTTAGGAAACTCTTTGACAGTCCCCGCCCTCCACCTCACCTCACCCTCCTCCCAGCCACCCTTTTCTACATGGCCCTCCCTTCCCCACACTGTTACGGGAATCTTCTGGGATGAAAATGAGTGTGGTTAGCTTATTTGCGTTGTTTTAGCCTCCTCAGTCCCCTCCCTTCCCGCCCCATCTCGCGTTCTTAACTCACAGGTGCCCAGCTCCCAGGCCGTTTGCATAATTAGGGAGGGCGAGGGCGGGCGGGGCGGGAGGCGGTTCTTTCGAGCTTAATAATACTGATAATAAAAGAAAACCATGGTTTCCCCCCTTTGGAAAATAAACATAAGACTAAACATGAGAAAACGCTAACTTATTGGAAGAAAATCGGAGAAACGTTGGTGTTAATGCTTTGAGAGCTGTTTGACTGAGACGCACGAACTTTTTAATTTTTAATATTTTTTTAGGAAACTCTTTGACAGTCCCCGCCCTCCACCTCACCTCACCCTCCTCCCAGCCACCCTTTTCTACATGGCCCTCCCTTCCCCACACTGTTACGGGAATCTTCTGGGATGAAAATGAGTGTGGTTAGCTTATTTGCGTTGTTTTAGCCTCCTCAGTCCCCTCCCTTCCCGCCCCATCACGCGTTCTTAACTCACAGGTGCCCAGCTCCCAGGCCGTTTGCATAATTAGGGAGGGCGAGGGCGGGCGGGGCGGGAGGCCTACGGAGTTGCTGGGGGAGGCTACAGCTTTCGGTGCCAGCCGTCGGAGCAGAGGCTCCTGCGGCTGAGGAAAATCCGGACCAATAAGTTGATAAAGACTCACCGTCAGTTCCTTTCAGAAATGTTACTAGTTCCCAGCCTTGCCAGCATCTGCATACAGAGAATGTTGCATTTGTTATACTATTGTGTGTCATCTACCAGTTTTAAGAACTATAGTAAAACAAACAAACAAAAACTCGCTATGAATACGTTGATTAGTATATAATTCCTTCGGAGGGGTATGTACCATTTCATTCTCTTCTGTTTTCCAAAGCTTTGCCCGCATGGTTTATGAGCTTCTTCAAAGAGGACTTGGGCTACCTACACAATCTATAAGGTACAGAGAAAAAAAAAATCCGATCCCTTTTTAATCAAAGCCTGTGTGTCAGAATTCCGCAGGTGCACTTCTTTAAAGAAGCTCAAAGGGAATAATTTAGAAAGTGGCCAATATGAGGGAGGCCGCTTTGAATCTACTTGCTAACATAGCTCAACACTGGAATTCCGGCGGGGATGGGGGGCTGTAAAAATGGATTTAAGGAAGAAGAAGGAGGATTCTTAGAGCCCTATATTCTAATAGTATTGCCCTGCCTTTAAAATGGATTTGATATCCGTGGACTTTCTGGCGATTGATGTTTTAACCGGGAAGGAAACAGCTTAGCCAGTGGATGTGGGGAGGAGGGTGTCCCAAGCCCCTGAGTTTCTGCAACACTTGCTTTCTTACAAGACGTTTTATGAATGAGGCATTTTCCCTCCCAGACGTGCACTTGTTTTGGCATATAATGGCAAAATAATGCAAAGTGAAAGGAGATGTATTTCATCTTAGAATTTTATCATCTGGATACACTGGAAATAGTCCCAGTGGATAAAGTTACATGCACGTAATATTTCTCACTTCTAGTAGCCTAGCTTCTTTCTTGGGCTCCATCTTAACATTATTGTAAGGATCTGGGACCGATTGGCGCCTACCTTCCCCCAAACAGTGAGAAATCCGGGGAGGTAGGAAGGTCTCTAAATTTAGCTAGACGCATGCACCTCTTAACAAAGTAGACAGAATCTTTGCTACATTCTTTGAAGATAAAGATCCAGATGTTCTGCAAGGTTTACAGTTGGGACCCAATCAACCTCCTCAGAGTTTCAGTTCTGCCACCCCCCCCCCTTTGGCCTTGGGGCGTTGGGTTTTAGGAACCTGCTGAGAACTTGCTCAGTCTTTTTTGATGGGGAGGAATGAGACGTTGGAGAGCTAGTTTGTCACCAGGAGGGCCCAAACAATGGTTAAGGTCACAGAGCAGCCCATTCCTCCCCTCAGCTCCGTTGGGAGCCACGGAGTTTGCAAGTCCCAGCCCAAGATGTGTTGAGAGGAATACAAAGGCTGGGAACTAGATGCCAGGGAAAATGTAGATATTCCCATCTCTCCCCACCTCAGAAGCCTACGCCTAGGTCCAAGGGCCTGGCCACTTGCAGTAGATGTATTCTGATTGCAAAAGGCCAGGAGAAATCGCACTGAAAAATCATCGTCTCCTTTCCTTGCAGGGCAACGCGCCCCACGCGTGTGACGTTCGAGAGACGCGATGGACGCGCCTTGCTCTTACTGTGCAGGTCCTGAGAGCGTGTGGGCCTCTCGCGCCCAGTGGTGTTGAGGACATAGAATCAGCAGCTGGAAGGGCCGCCGGCCGCTCGGGCCCTTCCACTCTCCGTCTCCCCCTAA
>NW_006159732.1:7341717-7369832 GCF_000334495.1 Tupaia belangeri chinensis
GCCGGCCGCTCGGGCCCTTCCACTCTCGGTCTCACCCTAAAGGCTAAGGCGACCGAGAACGCCCCATTCTCCAGTAGGTAATGGGGCGGCGCCCCGCGGGCTGCAGGTGGGGAGGGGTCCCAGCACCGTGTAAGCCCTCAGCTATCAGCGGCTACCCTGGGTGCCTGGGGTGGGGGTGGGGGTCTGCTTCCGAGGGTGAGTGGCCTAGAAATGTTCAGAAATCGAAAGTTTCTCCTCCTCCTCCACCTGTGCCAGGATGGAAACGCCCCCTGGCCCCACGCCTCTGAACTGGGGAGATGGGATGAGAATTGTCTTTGGCTCTGCTGGCTCCCTCCGTTGTCCGATGCCCTCATTCGTGCGTTGCTCTGGTGCTCAGCTAGACAACCCCTTGCGCTCTACCTAGACACTCCCACTCCAAGCCGCATGGAGTGAGCCCACCACTCCCTCCTCTTCCCTCATTTCTCCTTTCATGTAGGACCCCCGCCCCCTAGCTTTCGCTAGCCCGGCCAGCTACGTTTATCTGATAATTGAGTTATTAAAAGATTTGGTTTCCTTGGGCCTATAAATCAATAAACAGTAGGATTAACGCAAGAACTTGGCTTTTAAGTCAAAGGAAACGTTTAAGGCAAGCTTCTCTGAGCTTTGTTTTCACACCAAACAGGTGAGTTGCCACCCTCCCTCCACCCCTGCACTCTTTAGGCATTGTATCCATGTCCAGAGCCCCCTCTCAAACTTCAGACCCCAAGTAAAACACCTAAATATAGAAAGGAGGAGTCAGGATGTGACAGTGCCACTTCCCACTTTCCAGGTTCTAAAGACCTTTTGCCCATTTCCTGCCCACTGCTCCCTCTTCCTCTGTACTGTACTGTGGTGCTCAGAGGAGCAAGGTGAGGGCCGCTGGGGTAGGGAGTCCATCTTCACCTTTTCCTCTAAACCGAAAAGGTAACTTCCTCTCCTCCTTCTCTCCCCAATTGTCTTGCATTTTCTTTCCTCCTTTCTGGCCTCCACATCCTTAGCTTTCTCCACCCCCACAAAAAGAACCGAAGAGGCTTTCAAAGACCTAGCTGCTTTGTTTGCTTTGGCCAAGGAAACCACTTTCTCTCAAGCAATTATTTCATATCCTATGAAAACTTTGGTTGAATGGAAAACCCCAAACCCCGAACTTATCTACACGCTGTTCCTCCGGTACAACGCGTTCCTAGTTAGAGTGTTTATAGAGAATTTGTCATCACATCTGATATCCTGTACTTGTAATACATTATGTGGAAAGGAAATAACCTTAAACCATCTGATGTTGCCTCAAGAGCCCGAACAGCATTTCCCCTCCTTTGCCAATGTATGTTAAATACTTGGCGCAGAAAAAAAGAAGAAATATCAAAATTAGTTTTGTTTTCTTTTTAAAAAATGGAATGAACACTCTCCTTCTTTAAATGCTAAAATCGACTCCTCTTTTGAGTTGATCTCTAATTCACTAACATTGTTTTTGCCACACAATCAAGAAATATCAATCTATTGACTCTTCATGAGAAGAGCTCTGGAGGGTATTCATGTTAAGTTTGTATATATTTATTTATGCTTAATTTAATGGGAATGTGTAAATATGGCGAGCAAGTAGTTTGGGATTATTTATCTGTGAATCTATACCTCTGTGAATGGGTGGTTTGAAAAAACAAAACCACTTGACCCTAGGTAGAATCCTATCTGAATTTTTCTGTTCTTTATAGACAAGCTGTTATGGTAATGGGTAGAAATTGGTTTATTGTCGTGTTGATCTGATTTACACAAATAAAAAGATTGTTGTGTTTTTGTTGTGTTTTCATCTTCAGTTTCTTAAATTGGAACACTGTTTAATTCTACAAACAGCAAAAAATAAAAAAAAAATTGTGAGACCTTTTTTCCTCCACTCACACAGCATTTCATTACAACAGAAATACATTTCACTTCTCAGAAAAACACTTTCATTTAAATTAAGAGGTATTTCTGATTTTTTAAATTCCAAAATTGACGCTTTTCTGTTTCTAACCAAATTTACAATAAAAGCTCATGCTAATGGCACTTTTTGGGTTATTTTGCCCTTTAAAAACCAAGAGTCAAATTTACTTCCTAAGTAACTAAAGGACTCTGGGTCTGAGTCAAAGTTGATGCTTTCCTCCCACTGCTAGTGAGATTGCATTCTGGCACAGTGTTCCAAGAAGGAGATGGTTCAGGTGAGAAGTCCGCAGAGCTGAGTGGACTCTTGTCCCTCTGCGATCTGGAGGCTGGACCATCCCTCCCAGATCTGGAGGCTAACTGGCCCATTTCAAAGTCAAACCGGCCCTGACTTCACCAGCAGTGCAAACCCCTCTGTAAACAAATGGTCTTGGTTTTCCCTGACTAAGAAGAAGAAAAAGGTGTGGATGTCTTAAGAGGATGAGGATAGCTCTTACCTTAGGCTTAGAGATTGCCTAGAGAAGCCAGTTTTTCTCCCTTGGGTTAATGGGCTACAGCCCAGCTCTAATGGACTGCAGTGATCAAGCATCATCTCTGTTTTATCCCAAAGCTTGGGTGTCTTCCCTGAGGCCAGGAAAACCAAGTCATCCAACATGTTTTATAGTTTGGATGATCTACTGTTTCTTTTGGGGGTCTTGAGGTCTTAATCTGTAAAATATGGGTCTCCTTAGGTCCCTGTTAAAAATCAGCATTGCTTAGTTGAATTATAAAATTCAGAAACAGCAACATGTATATGCATTGAATGAGACTGGAAAACATTTAGTCATAGTGACCCCAGATTATATGCTAGTACTTAGCATATAGGTGCTCAGTTAATTAATAATATGGCTCATATTCAAATTGTTTTGCTTTTTAGGTGAATCTTTTCTGTTGGATTTCTATATATAGGGAAAAAGAGATCAGGCAGTGGAATCTGCTTTATGTGAGATTTCCCTCTTGTTTTATTAATTTGAAGGGATGAGTTTGATGGCTAGAACTATAAACATTGGAAGCAAAGAAAGGAAATGACATGTATATAAGGGAAGTTGAAGGAAGCAAGGAACCAAAGAAAACCATAGAAGGTGTGATTATGAAGTCATACAATCCACTTACCTATATAGAAAGAAATAGATATATGCCTTAATCTCTGATTTAATTATGTCACACTGAGTTTCCTTTTCATTTGCTTTGCAGAGAGTGCTGCTGGTTACCACTGGGATTATACAAAGGGAGTGGCGGGTCATTTTTATATCCTATGGCAAGTTTTCCTACAGGTCAGCACCAGCTCTGGTTAAACAGACCAGTCAACTATTAACTCAGACACCCCCTAACCCCCAACCTTCTGGCAAGGAAAGGGTCTGAGACTGTCGTTTACCAGGTAAAACACAAGATTCTGAGGGGCCTGCAGAGTGGGAAAATAACTGGAGGAAAGACCTAGAAAGAAGAACCGGAAAGGGAGGAAAATAGATTGGAAGCTGGAGACCCTCCTGCGTAAGGAAATGGCCTTGGGCTGCTGGTCACTGCTCACACCTCTTTGTTACTGTCTTACAAAGTGGTGGAGGAAGCAAGGAAATTGCTAGAACCTCTAGGCAACAGACGGCCCACCGCGGGAACCTAGGTGACCCTGGAGGAGGGCATCGCAGCCGCCAGTGCCGGCCAGTAGTTGGCCAGCCCAGGAGCACGGCTTTCAGTGCCCCAGAAACCAGCCTGCCGCCTGTATTAGGAGTTAAGAGCTTGATTAAAAATAATGTTAGAAGGAACAGCTTGAATTTGTTTTTATGAGGCCACATTCTTTCCCTTCATTTGCAAATAACAGCTCCGTGGGGTACCATCCCAGGGACCCCAGGTCTAGCAACCACCGGAGAGTGGCCGCCGGGTGGGACTGGACGCGTCCCTTATTGAGGGCGCTCAAGCTGCCTTCCACTCCTGGACTTGGAGGGCGGTTGTCTGTCATGTCGAAGCCTCAGAAATTAAACGTGCAGCTCACAAGTCCATTAATTTTAGCTTCCCATTAATCTATTTATAAGTGAGCTAGCGCTGGCTCTATAAATACAGTCCTATAAAACGGAACTCCGTCCCATAAATCTTCCAAGTTGCTTATTTACATGTATTCCCTGGTCTTCTAATGATTCTCGTGTAAACTTGTGGAAGACTCGAGCAGACCGGACCCGCGACAGGCTGTGCGTGCTCCCTCCTCCTCTTCTCCTAGCTGGAATCCTGGCCTCCTTCGGGAAAGGAGTTGAGCACTAAGCGAAGGGGGTGAGACAGAAAAGGGAAGGGAGGGGAAACTCATTCTTCCCTCTTGACTTTGTTTCCTTGTTTCTATCCCAAATTCGAACTCTCCATTTCTCCATCAGAGCTTCCAGGTTGATTTATATCGTCATAAATAGCACTCTTGCGACTGTAGCTCCTCTCATAGCTTGGGGTGAGCTCCTCTGTCACTCCCCTGGCAGCCACTAGTTTTAAATCAGGCCTCATAAATAACCCCAAGGGCTTCCTTAGGATGAGTCAATTAAACGTCTCCCGGGGTCCACTTTCCTGGTTTGGGTCCCTCCTCGCCACTTCCCCAGGTCCGGCTGGAGCACGCCTGAGTCTTTCCCCTAGGTTTCCAGAACACAACCGCTGCTAGCAATTTGGAGACTGGGTACAGAGACACACCCCGGGCGCAGAGTCCGCGGGGCGCATGCACCACGTGTGCACCGCCTCAGCCTGCGTGGAGCCGACGCACCGTCGCTTGCTACCCGCGCCTAGGCACGCTCCCTGGCTTGCCAGCCAGTGCGTCCCCCAACGCGCACGCGCGGACGCCCACGCGCGCCAGTGCACGCACGCGCCGAGGCGCCCTAGGCAGTAACCCCGCGACCGCCAGAGCCTCTGGTGTGGCCAGTTGGGAGGGTTTCTGAAGCCTGCACTCGGGATCAAGGCGCCCGGTTTGCAAACGACTTTAGCGTGGGCAGCGATTTTTTAAAATTTATTTTATTTTTTAACTGCTTACACTTAGATTGAAGGAGCAGTTTTTGTCACACAAGTTCAGAACGTTCCACTCTGGTCACAATCAAGCAAAGTCAGGCAACGATTTTTCGCCTACTTGTTCCAAGCCTATTGGTTCTTGTCCACCCTGCCTTTTGCTTTTTCTCCTTTCTCCCAGCACTGAAGCTGACTCAAGCAAGAGGCGTCCAGGCCCAAATAGGGGTCACACCTGCTGCCCAGAGAGGCCTCTGCATAAAAATGCCCTTTAAAAAAATTTATAAAGCAGTATAATAGCCAGTGGACTTAACAAAGCATGACTTGCCCAGGCCGCATAGAGGGTAGCTCTGGGAGTCATCTGTAATTCGACCAGTTAACGTCCTGGACTTGCCTGTTTGCGAAGATATTAGCAAACGTTTCAAGGATGTGGCTGTCAGATGTCATTAGCCAAAGCTTGCTCACCGAGCCATTTGCTTAACTGGGAGGAGGCATGGTCTCCACATATAGGCGTTGAATATTCGGGAGTCAGAATGTGTCTCCTGTAACAGCCAAATGTCTGGAGCTCTGTGGTTATTTATCAAATAGCTGAAGAAAATAAGCTGGCACATGAGTGATGGGAGACATGGGAAAGAGTTTCTCTGGGACTGTGCATGCAAGTTGTATGAATCTCAGTGTGGAAACTGAGGGGTCTACATAGGTAGACTCTGGTGGGAGACTGAGTAGAGCCAATGAGTCATAGCACTCACCAGTGTGTACCATAGGGTCTTGAGCACGTGAATCTGGAGTCCGAGGCTCAAGGTGCTCCTTGAGTAGTTCTGAATCACCCGATTGGAGAGAAGAGTTGGTGGCTGTTAGGGCAAAGAGAGTACTGTCTTAAATTTGAGTTTCTGAGAAAATAGATTTTAAGAAACTACACACACAGAGGTGGTTTTGTTTTGTTCGTTAAACAGGTATTCGCTATAGAATGTGTGCACTTGTTAGAGAGACAGAAAGCAAGAAATTATGACGGAGTGGAGAATGGCCACCTGCAATCCCTTCTCCTCCAGTTTTATCTCTTCTCGGGATTTTGGGTACACACATGTGCCCTGTGTGCGTTTTAAGCCACCAGGTCCAGGACTTGAACAGAAGTCAGCTACGTGGGAGTCAAGTGACATAACCATTACACCATCTGGTCCCACACAAAGGTGGGTTTTACTTCTGTCTATTGCTTGTTCTGGGTTTGGAAGGCAGTTAAGGGGTTAGACAAAATGACTGAAAATGTCCTAGCCAATACAAAGAAAGCAAGTGTAAAACCAAAGCAAACCTCAGTGTTATATTAGCTAGCCCTTATTAAACAAACAAGCAAAACTCAAACACGTACAAAATGTCAGTACTTGCTTAGAGTTCAAAGCATCAATTCTGGACCAGTGTTAATTTTCTGCATATTTATCTTATCTAACAAATTATTTTGTCATGTGACTGGAGGAAAGACCTTTTTAGGAGATTGTAGTTAGAGCTATTTACTCATAAACAATAATATTTACTAAACACAATATCACAATATGGGAACTACCCAATATCCAGACTAAACAAGAAACAACCACATCAAAATTAGGGATAACAATGTGCATTTGTTTTCCTTCTCTCTCTCTCTCCTTCCTTCCTTCCTTCCTTCCTTCCTTCCTTCCTTCCTTCCTTCCTTTTTTTTCTTCCAACCATGAGAATCAAATGTGTTAAGAAAAAAGAAAGATTTTTGTTTTTCATTTCTTAAGTTTTAAGTTCTCTTTTAACACAGAATCATTTTGGCCAGGAATGCCTAATGATAAGGAACTATGGAGATGGCAAAAGCATGACTTACTCTTTTTTACAGGTTTCATCATTTCTTTTTGCTGATTTTTGCTGGAGACTGGAGAAGGAACCACAGGCATGAGTCCTCCCAACAAAGTGGGCCCACTGAGTGGTTCATTCACTTTTATGTTCAACCTAAATATTCTTTTCTTCTTCAAAGATAAGGGACATTCAAGACAATGGGGCCAAATAATCCAAAGAAGGATCAAGCTGATCCGGGTCTCTGTGACCTTTTACCCTTGCTTTAATTCCCAGTAGTGAACATCTGTGTTTGGTGGCCAATGTCTGAAAGTAATAAAGACAATTGGAGCATTTTATTTTGGGGAGGCGGTTGGATGTTGGTACAAAAAGGTTAAATCTTTATCTATGACACTGCTTTGTGGAATGATACTAGGGAAATGACATCCACTAAGCCAGACTACTTTGAAGGCCCTGAGAAGTGGAGTGCAGTAATTGTGTACAGTGAAGCTGTACTTCATATGGCCCTTTTCTTCCTCAACTTTATTAGTCTGGGCTCCCCCATCCCATTTTAATCCTATCATTTATTATCTTTGCATCAGGAAAAGAGGATAATGTCCACCTCTCTCTAGCTTTGTTTGGGGTTTACTTCCTTCCAGTTGTGAGGACTGTTAAATTAGATTCTATTGTACATTCTCATGTTCCGACCAATTAAGTGAACTTCATTCTCTCTTTCACCTAAAAACAAGCTAATATTAAACCAATAATATTTTATTAATATTAAACTTGACAAAACATCAACACCCACCCCACGTTAAGCAATACATTGAAAAGAGTTTCAACCTTCAATTGTGTAACACTGCAAAGCTCACTAATCTGGAGCCCATTTGAAAGGCTCAAAGATCTGAAAGAATAAGATATTTCAGAGATAACCAATTAGAGGAATTTATCTCCAAGACAATGTCAAAAGTGAAATAATACATTTTCTCAGTACAAGTTGACCTAATGGCTCTTTGCTGTGGGTTTTTGATGACCCAAAGTTTGTTTCTTATAAAGGACGTACCTCTGATTTTGAATGAGCAAACCTATTACAAATGCATGTGCGAAACTATAGAACAGCTTTAAACTCTTGAGTGACATTAAGGTTGAAAAGTGACAAAAGTCTCCATTAACTCTATCACTGTATCTCCCATCTATTGATATTTGTATACCTCCCAAAATCTCAGTTTCAAGAAACTATTTTCATAATGGAGGTCATTTGGAAAAGCCATCTTATTTCGAATGTGCTAAAATTTGCAGAAGGGAGTGCGTCTAGAAACCAGAGCATGAAACCTTAAAATGAGAGTAGAGTTTTCAACTGGATACTGGATGGCTTCTCTGCATGTCATCACTCTAACGTCCACACAGAAACATGAGCTTGCAGTTGAATCGTTTTGCATTTAGTCACATGTGTGCATAGGCACACACAGAAGACTGGTTTCACTCATCATTTCTCCTTGATGTTAAACATGTGTTGGGAATTTTGGAACTCTGACTTCTCCAGATCATATTTGTGACTTTGTTCTTACAAGTGCAGTTTAGAAACCTACAAGGTGATAACTAGGTTATTCTTCCTCTCTCCTTTTTTTTTTTTCCTGTTAATAACTCCGTCCTTCCTTTCCTCTCCCCTACTGACTCCCCCCTCCCCAGCATTCTGTCAAGCAATAGGCTGTAAAATAGTTATCCAGACCAGCAGCCAGGCAAGTGCCGTTTGAGAGTAATTTCTGCCCCAAGCATTTAGCCCAGGGCAAAGCAAGCGTGCTCTCTAACTGATCAACCTGGATATTTCATTATTCATTAATTTACTGTTTAACCAAATCCCACTCATTATCAGAGGCAACGCTTGGCAGAGCCCAGCGAACAGTAGCAGTTGGTGTCAGGCGTGGAGAATTGGCCCATTTGATCCTGGGCTGTTTTATTATTCAACACCACTGACTGAGAAAAAGGTCCATGAATAATAAAGAGCCAAAGCGTGTTTGAACTGAGAAGCATGACACAGCCTTACAAAACAGCAGTTAGAAAATTAAAGGCAAGGTGGCCCAGACTTTGCATTTTTTATCTTGGCTGTGGGCACAGACATTTATATCCCTACATTGTTTTCAATGATTTTTTTTAAAGTCCCTAAGACAGAGGCATTTGTTTCAGTCACACCCTTTCAAAACAGGCCACTGAAGAACTCAGGAGCAAACTTACACAGCAAGAAACAAACATGCCTCCAGATGGGAACTTGAAAATATAATTTCTAACCTTATAATCAGTTAGGTCCTTTGTGGTCTTCCTCAGCTCTGGGGAAGATTTGGGTGATCTTAATACTCTTTTGGACCTGCCATCCTCCATACCCTGAGTTGGTTTAATAATATAATTTATGATGCCAATCAAATGCATATTGTATTCTTTTTTTTTTTTTTTTTTTAAAGTTTTGCTACAAGGTGTGTGTGCTCACCAGAAGGGAGAGTAGTGATAAATCACTGCCTAGGAGGATGGCCGTACTATAGTCTCTTCTCTTCCCATCTCCTCTCAGAATTTGGGCATGCACATGTATGTGCCCGACATGATTTTCAAGCCACCAGGTACGCGACTTGAACCTCGTAGTTGGCCATGTGGGATCCAGTGCCTTAACCTCCACGCCACTTGCTGGCCCCATTATATTCTTTTTTATTCAATTGGTTCCCTAACAAGTTTCTGGGTCCATAAGCACCTGGTCACATAGAGCATGTATCAAGGGATTTACAGACTAAGTAGATAATATTTAAAATTTCATTAATATGAGAGAAGGGCCTATGAAATATATATGGATGCAGAGAGCAGTTGGCACACCCCTAGAAACACCTTTCCTGAGTTCATCCAGGCAATAGGGTCATGAATTCTCTCAGGCTCTGGTTAGATCTGTATGCCCAGTTGAGTCAAATACACTTGTTGGATCCATTGGTGTAGGGCCTGGAAGAGTGCCTTTTTTTTTTTTTGACAGGTTTTTGCTATAGGGCGCATGCACTTGCCAGACAGAGAGAGAGAGACAGAAAACAAGAAATCACCCCCCGGGGGATGGCCACACCACAATCCCTTCTTCTCGATTCTCTTCTCAGGATCTTAGGCATGCACGCACACGAGCCCAGTTTGAGTTTTAAGCCACTGGGTCCAGGATGCGAACTGCGGTCAACTACATGGGAGTCCAGCAACATAGCCATTACGCGAACTGCTGATCCCGAAGTGTGCTGTCTTTAGAAATGACTTGTCTTGTCATTCTTCTTATGTATCTTTTTCTATTCATTGATTTATAGTTCTTCTCTAAGTGTGATGCGACCTGAAACAGCAGTGATAACTGCATCTTTTATATGTGGTCTTCTACTGCCTAGCACTATCTTCATTTTACCCACATGCAGCCTTACTTAGGCAGAGAAGTAGAGCATGTGAGCTGCGGCGTTTTCATCTGGATGTACAATAGCGCTGTAGCAAAAGTTGTTGGGGGCCAACAGAATCCATACGAACTGCCTAGCCTCATCTCAAATACTATACATTAGGGCACTTCAGAAAGTTTATGGAAGGGGCTGCCAGGTGGAGTAGTGGTTAAGAGCACTGAACTACCACATGGCCAACCATGATTCAAGTCCTGGGCCTAGTGACTTGCTTTCTTATCCCCCCTCCCCCCGCACACACACTCTATAACTCTCTGGTCAAATTAAAATAAATACATAAATAAAGTTAAATAAAATAATTAAAAAAAAGAAAGAGAAAAATGGGATGAAAGTACATGTTTATTTTGATGGAATGAAAGTACATGTTTATTTTGGTGCAAGAAAGTTTTAAAATGCAGACATGGTTTTTTCATAGTGTGTACTTCCTAGAAACTTTTTGAAGATCCTCTAATAATATTTCAAGATTCTTCATAATTTGACTAGGCAGAACTGTTTTGGTGCTAAGATATTCACAGTGACATGCAAAATCCCCTTTCCCAAGGTGATGGGAGTGATGAGATCATAGTTTCTGTGATTTTTTTAATGTTGGTGTTTGAAAATAAGAGATTGAAAACTCTACATGCTTAACTTTTACCTCAGGGTAGTCGCTTGCTCACCTTGGGTGCATTTAGAAACTGTTGTTAATATGTCGAATTTAAAACAAGACAGAACATTAGCATGGGAAGAGGTCTTTCAATGTCATCAGGCTGACCACTTCATTTGAAAGATGCTTAGATGGTTTGTCCAGCCTCATGTAACTCACGGTAGAACTGTGATGAGAACTTTTGTTTAAAACTGCTTTTTTCTCTACAATAGTTCTTAGGACTTGAGTTTTTTGTTTGTTTGTTTTTAAAATTATTATTTATTTAATTTTATTTATTCATTCATTTAGTTTAATTTGACCAGAGAGACACACAGAGCAAGAGAGAAAGGGGGAAGGGGAGAAAGGAAGCTGCCAGGTCTGGGACTAGAACCGTGGTCGGCCATGTGGGAGTGTCCAGCGCCTTAACCACCATGCCACCTGCTGGTCCCCAAGGACTTGAGTTTTTATTCTAGATATGAGTACCGATTTTTTGGTACATCTCTTTCAGTATTTTTTAAGCTTATTTTATGTATTATTATTTTAAATTTGCTATGAGGCATGTGTGCTTACTGGAGAGTGAGAGAAAGAGAGAGACAGAGAGCAAGTGAGAAAGCAAGTCACTAGGTCTGGGATTCAAACTGTGGATGGCCATGTGGGAATCCAGCACCTTAACCACTGCATGGTCTGTCTTTCAGTAGTTTTAAAGAAAGTGGGCTTGGGGTCAGCAGGTGACATGGTGATTAAGGGTGCTGGACTCCCACATGGCTAACCAAGGTTCAAGTCCCGGACCTGGCAGCTTGCTTTCTCACTTTCCCTCTCTCTCTCTTTCATTCTGTCGCTCTCTGGTCAAGTTAAAAATAAATAAATAAAGATAAATTTTTAAAAAAGAGAGAGAGAGCTTAATAAATGTTGATCCCATAGAACTGAAATAAAGTAATTTAAAATAGATGCTTCACAATGGGTACTCTTAGTATCAGTTTTGGGTATTAAGAAGATGGTGAGGGGCCAGAGACCGTGGTACAATGATAAAAACACCTCTCTACAAGGCAATCCAACACGAGAGGGTTGTAGGTTCAAGCCCAGAACCTCTCTGGGAATACCTGGCATGCACTTAACCATGATACAGGGCTGGCCGAAGACTGGGGGTGGATTGTGGTGTTAGGACCCTATTATAGGCACTGTCTCGCTCATGGAAGATATAAATACGCTTAGAGAGGAGTTAAGAAACTTTTAAGATAAAAAAGAGGGTAAAAATTGTTCTTTCAATTGAAAGGCAACGGTAATAAGATAAAGAACTCCATTGTTTCCCTTCCCAATATGGTAGACAAGTTTGTTAACTTATTATTACAAATAAAAATGAATGTAAGTTAATAGAACTAAGTGTGAATATGATCGAAACTTAAGACAGATAAAGATAATGGCTTGGCTTCTCAGGTCATGCCAATTCTCATTAAATTATAAAGTTCCATGTTCTTGAGTATGACTCCACATGAGGAACTGCTAAAGTGAAGAAAATTAGATGATATCCCTTTTCTATTTTTCTTTTTCTCCCACTCTTCCTCCAGGTTGAGACACTGAATCTTTGATTCCAGTGAAGTATGATCTAAGCTGTTAAGACATTTCCCTCTAAATAGAAGTATTCATTATATAGAAAAAGGAATTATAACATACTTGTATTTCACTTTATGAAATACTTTATTAGTTAAAATGGTATCATAAGATTTGATCCTTACCAAAAAATCTAAGATATAAGAAGGACACAAAAGCACCTGTCTTGTTTTTACAGGTCAGAAAACCTAGGCTCAAGTCGAGACCTGAATTTCACCTGGCAGGTCAGTGACAGCGCTAGTAAGTTCAGCGTTCTTTTTGTTATTCCATCTTGCCATATTTACATCGTAAATGCAGGTAGATATTGAAAGCATACAAACACAGATATTAAGTTTTGTTAAAGTACTTGAAAAGCAAAAACAACAAAGCTAGCATATTAATGTCTTGCAGCATGATATATATTTTAACAGCTTATTAATTTACATTAGCTAGACAGAGATGTGCATACATTTGTGAGAAGTTTGAACTATAGAATATTAAAAAGAAATGCAGCTTTATTACCTCTTTCAAGTATATAAAAGAAGTGGACCTGCAATAATTAAAGAATCCTTTTAGAGGTCCTTAGAGTGCCTACTTTGATTAATACATAAGAAAATCTTATAATTATACTCTCAATTATTTGTGCGTAAATGAATGCTTTCCAAGTGCTCGAGGATACTGAAAACAGTATATTCTCTTGAACAGTTTTCATCCTCTCCCTGTAATCTTTACTTACACTCGTGATTTGTTCAGTGAGTTTTTTCTCCATTGATATGGTAAAAGCCAACTTCTCCTTAGCCATGGCTTTGCTAGATGGGAAATTCCAATTTAAGTGAGTCTGAATGAATGAAACTTCACTTTATGTAGGTTTTGTACCATAGACGTGCCTTTACATACATGTATAACCTTATTCATTTGTGTGTTTTTATATATTTAAGAACGTTTTGCAGAGCTACTGACTTATCAATGAACCGAAGATGTTTCAAATTACTTGATAGCTTCTTAGCATAGATTTGCCTTAGTCCATCTGCAGCACTCGAGGAAAAATTCTGTTTCCTTAAGTCCTTTTATGAGGGTGCCAAAAGGTATAAAAATATGAAGCCATTTAATAGCCAGGCTCTTTGAAACTACCAAGCACACACAGTGTGCATGCTAAGTTTAATCACACTGATGGATTTACATGTAATGTCTCAATTCCAGACTCCCTCATTAGTGCAGTCAATCTGGAAGTTCTCCCCGGTGAGAAGGGTGAAGGTGATTTCAACACCCGTGAGAGGACGGCTGGATATTGCCAACACCCAGAAAAAGACAGTGGGAAAAAGCTGTACCATATGAGGCTATAATCCTAGCTGTGGTCAATGTGTTGAAAGCTTTATATTTCCTGACCACAGGATCTTTCTATAAAATGAACAGGGAGGAGGGATATTCCCAGGATTAGCCAGCTGGCTATTTCTATATGCTTATTAAAATTTCTGGAAGAAATGGTGGGGCCTTTAAACCCTTTTTAAAATAAGATGACTGTATCCACTTGAGAAATCATAAGCTTCCTCTCCCCCAAAACTATCTAGAGCAAGAGGACAGAATGAAATATTTGCAAACTTAAATTTTGACAGTGTGGCAAAGAAGTGGGAATATAGAAAATGGTGATAAAAACAGCAGTAGTAGCAGCAGCAAGGAGAGAATCCAGATGTCACCTTCACAGGAAATCTTTTTCTCCTCCAAGGACCCGCAGGTCAGGCTTTTTAATTTTGGACAAAACACAGTTTCATTCTATCCCATGCAGAGTGCAGAGACAACCTCGTCTTTTGGAGGCTGCGTTTGGAACCTGCTGCCTCTTTGTATTCAGTACCCACACGCTATGCTCCTAGCTGGCTGAGTGAATCCCTGCACAATAGTGGCATTAAAGAAAGCCAAGCAAGGGCATTGCATTTGGCCTCTTTGTTTAGGGAAGAAAAACAAGCAACTAACACTTAACATTCATCAAAAGACAGTGGG
Organism: Tupaia belangeri chinensis; assembly: GCF_000334495.1. NCBI lineage: Eukaryota > Metazoa > Chordata > Mammalia > Scandentia > Tupaiidae > Tupaia > Tupaia belangeri. Next base: position 7,356,091 of record NW_006159732.1, read on the forward strand.
TCATCAGGAATACTGCAAAAACAGCCTTGAACTTGGGTCCTTTATGTAAGAAACTCTCAGAATGTTTAGTCAGAACTGCCAGATCCAGTAATATTCTGTTTTATTATTTTTTGAAAGACTTAATAAGTGAAGCCAAGATCATGTGTGTGTGCGTGTGTGTGTGTGCGTGTGTGTGTGTGTAATGTTTAATTACATAAAATTTAACTGGCACGTGTAGCTTGTGCCTACCACATTAGACAGAATAGCTAAACTTCTCAAAGATACACGTACCCATACAAAAAGCAGCAAGAAATGGGAAATGGATGGATTCAACTAAGATTGGATTATTGCCTGTTTTACTTTGTAAAAGATTTATATTTAATCACTGTACATTTTTAGAGTGCAAAAGTGTTGTTCCCAGCATGAAAACAGTGCATATTAGTCGTTACAGGTATTACCATGTACATTATCAATAATGGTTCACTTTTTTTAAAAAAAGAATTATTTATTTATTCATTTATTTCCATTTGTTATTTTTATTTTTTTTCTTTATTTGATGAGAGAGAGACACACAGAGAGAGAGAGACAGAGAGAGAAAGGGAAAGTGAGAAAGTAAGCCACCAGGTCCAGGACTTGAGCCATGGTTGGCCATGTGGGAATCCAGCCCCCTTATCCACCACACCACCTGCTGGCCCTGATAATAGTTCACTTTTTATTTTTGTATTCATTTAGTTTTTTTTCCCCTAACCCCCTCCCTCCCACATGGTATTATCCACCCTCCTGTACTGTCTCTAGTATCTTCAGTTGCTCTCCCTGGTATTACTTTTGACTTGGCTTTCCTTCTTTCTTTTTAGAAAGTTTATTATTCTATGAATGAGAGAGACATAGAAATGTAGGACCCTTGACAAGGTCTGGATGCTGCAGTTTACTGCCAGGCTTAGCCAGCCTGGATCATGGCCACACCCCTGCCCAGAATGCTCACAAGTCTCTGGATGTGAATCAGCAACTTTCGCACATAGGTTAGTCCCTGGAAGTGTCAAGTTTTACCACTGCACTACCAACTGGTTGCTGACACAGAGTTTATAGAAAGATCTCTTTTCTGGCATCGCATTGTCAGGATTTAGGATCATAGGTAGCTATTATGAAGGGAATTTAAGCAGTTTGTGGAAAAATAGAATGAAATACAAGTTTATTTTGGTAGAAATATATATTTTAATTCATACATAGCTTTTTAATAATATGTATTTATCATGAAGTTTTTGAAGACTTGTTGTGTATTATTGTTCAACAAACAAATAAAGGGAATGTAAGGAAATGAAGGAAAGAAAGGTAAGAGGGTAGATTGAAGAAATAAAGAAGAAAATAGATGAAGCGGTGGGTTAAGTGAACGAAACAGCTAACAATATTGCCACTGTTTTCTCCAAAATCCTAATGTTTGGGACCCCCAAATATTATGTTTACATTGAGTCAGTGAAATTTTTAATACGATTTTGAGATAAATATCTTATTTTTCCTTAGGTATCTTTTCTACCTGTTTTCTTCTTCTTTTTAAAAAAGTTCATTTATTTACTTCTTCCACGAAAGATAAAAAACGAGGGTCAGCAAATGGCATGGTGGTCAAGGCACTGGACTCCCACATGGTTGATGCGGTTCAAGTTCTGGACCTGGTGGTTTACCTGCTCACTTTTCCTCTCCCTGTCTCTCTCTGGTGACCATAGCAAATTAAATAATAATAATAATAAATATTTATAACAAAGAGAGAGAGACTGAGACTCACCCCCAGTCTCTTTGAGGTCACAGACATGTTCACACGTGCTCAGTGTGGTCAGGAGGTCCCAGGACACTAGCTCAGGTGCTTTCCCGTATGGGTTGAGTCACGCTACCACTGCACCACCACCTGGCCTTCTGCATGATTGTTGATGCCAGATGTTTCCTTGACGTGGGGCAGTCTTAAAATTCTCCATTACAAATGGAAGATTTTAAAAGTACAAGTCTATAGGTAAAACAGTACATCAGTATGAATGACTTTAATAAAGTCAGAGTATAAAAGGTGATTTCAGCTTAACTTCTTGTTTGGATGTTGGGGGACTAGTCATCATAACACATTTTGTTCACACAATGGTGTGGGGTTACTACTTAACTAAAATCCTGTGGAGAAAGTCACTGGAGGCTCTAATGATACATTTTATTGATTTTATAATTTGTATCTGGTCTCATTATTCAACTGCCTATGGACAAACAGGATATTCATAGGGATGTCTTAGTGAAGGTGATGCATGTAATAAGACAGTCTACTCTGACGTAACCTTTCACAGGTATACATTTCAGGTACATGATGGGTTTACAGAGCAATGCTTTTATTGAATGAAAGATAGATTTTAAACCCTAGATTCAGAAAACTTTCCATCTTGCTGATGAACATTTTCATAAGCCTGAGCAAGTGATTCAACTAATTTTGACGTAGTTAATAAACTACTATGCAGCAGGCAATTCAGTAGTTCTGCAGAGAACATAAAAGATGAAGAGATTCAGCTTTCTAATGCAGAACATAGCATCAAAGTAAAGAATGTGCTGCCATGTCTTAGGTTGGAGAAGTTGATGAGAAATTACATAAAACTAGGCTGAATTCCACTTTCCTTCTCTCCCCTTCTTATCCCCATCCATCCGCCCATCCCTCCCTCTGTCAGCTCTTCCCTTTCTTCTTATGTATTTGTTTCCTTGGGCATCAACTTTGTTTCTACTCAAAAGCAAGTCAGCAAGTTCAACACATATCAATTGAACAGAAATGATCTGTAGTTCCCAGAAAGCATGATTTCCTTGCTGTCGTCAAATTACAAAAACAAAGGCCATAACATGTCGGATTCATACATCTGTCAATGCATTCAACTTGGAGAGGGTGAAGGCATGAATCTTGAAATAAGCACTAGGTAATTATGGACAGGTGACTTAGCTTTAAATCTGACTATTAGCTACTGTGGTTTTAGGAGACCATGTTTCCATTTATTCATTCATAAAATGAGGATATCATTTTATACTTGCTTCCTAGGACAGCTATACTACATTGAAAGGTATTCAGTTATATTGCTATAAGTGGCAGTTTTCTAGGAACTTCAATTTCTTTTTCATGTATAAACACAGCACCTCATGTGAAATGATAAAAAAAGTAGGAGCCCTATTTTCTGTATTTTTCAGAGGGAAATATAAATTGACATGGTTAAGGGACACATGAAGCCAAAGATAAGAAAATAAATGACCTTTACATGTTTTGTTGTCCTGGAAGGAGTAGGCTGAATTATGTCCTCCAAAAGATATGTTTAAATCCTAACCCATGGTGTCTGTAAATGTGCTCTTATTTGTAAAAAGGGCCTTTGCAAATGTAATAAGATAAAGATGTCAAGATGAGATCATCCTGAACTAAGGTGTGCACTAAACTGAATGGTGTCTAACAAGAGACAGGAAAGGAGAGGGCCACATAAAGACAGAAGCAGAGATTAAGTTGATGTGTCTTCAAGCTAAGAATGCCATGGCTTTTTTTTGTTTTTGAGAGATTTTTGCTAGAGGGTGTGTGCTCTCGCCAGACAGAGAGAGACAGAGAGACAGAGAGCGAGAAATCACCCCTCAGGGGGGATGGCCACGCCGCAATCCCTTCTCTTCCATTCTCCTCTCAGGATCTTGGGAATGCATGCACACGTGCCTGGTATGAGTTTAAGCCACTGAGTCTGGGACTTGAACCGCAGTCAACTACGTGGGAGTCCAGCAACATAGCCATTACACTAACTGCTGGTCCCAGAAATGCCATGGATTTCTTACAATCAACAAAAGGTAGGAAAGGGGCATGGGACAGATTCCTTCCACTCCAGGATCTTGAGAGGAAATCAACCTTGTCAACACCTTATCGTCAGACATCTGGACTCCAGAACTGTTGGAGTATAAATTTCTGTTGTGAGCCATCCAGTTTGTGGTGATTTCTTAGGGCAACCCGAGGAGAAAAATACACTGGCAGTAGGGGCAGTAGGGATGACTTTGGAGAATGTTGCTTTCTTAATGAGCAGTCAATGAGAACCTGCCTTAGAATCAACTGGGGATCATGATAAAAATTCGTATTTTTTTTTTTTAGTTTCTGGAGATAAAGTAGGTAAATCTCAAGACCCAGGGGGATTTTTTCCTTTCTTTCTTTTCTTTTCTTTTCTTTTTTTTTTTTTTTAATTTACTATAGGGCATATGTGTTCACGAGAGAGAGACAGCATAGCCATTCCCTAGGGGAATGGCTATGCTGAAGTCCCTTCTCCTCCACTGTCCTCTCAGGACTCTAGGCTCACACACACACAGGTGCTTGGGGTGTTTTCCAAGCTGCTGGATCCAGGACTTGCATTGTACAGTTAGTCATGTGGGATCCAGCCACCTTAACCACCAAACTACCTCGCCAGCCCAAGACCCAGAGGAGTCTAATGCACACTAAAATTGTAGGCCCCCTGCTCCAGTATCAAAGAAAATATATTTACCAAGCTAAAACTCATCATTTCTACTTAATGTCTGAGTGGTTGTTTAAAAAAAAACAAAAACAAAACAAAGCTAAACAAAACTTTTTTTCTCTGGAACACATGAGAGATACCAGATAATCCTAAGAAAACATTGGTTTGAATATCTTTTCAGGAATATTAGCCATAGAAGTTAGGTACTTTTATTTATAGGGTAAGCATAGGTCATTCACGGTAGTTTCTAGTTTGGGAATGACTGCCTAATGTATGTTAGATTTAGATGAAAAGTTCTTATTTTCTTATTTTTCCTCCACCCTCAAAACTAGAAATTGACTTAATTTGGAAGCAAAGGCATTCTTTTCAGGTATAATTAATTTATCAGTAATAAACAGTGTTGTGAAGAGTTTGAACTTGCCCCCAAAAAAAAATGCTCCATTAGAGAAAGTTTTTCTGTGATTTAAAACCATTAATAGGATAGTCTCCCATTCAAGCTTTAAGATGCACATTAACATATTAAGTGCTCTGAGAAATCCTATAATAAATAAGCCTATTTATCTCTACTTAACTAAGAATTATTCAAACTTATTTGAAAATAGAAACTTTCTTCCTATTCCACATAATGTCAATGACTAATATATAAAATAAGTACTCTCCAGAACATTGGATGGTTTTTAAAGATTTATTACTAGAATTTTGCCTGGTTTAGAAGAGATTTAGCTAAAAGAAAGCTCAAGGGTTCACATTGGTCAAATCTGGAACATTCTGCCTTTCAAAATGAGCACGGTAATACAAACAGTTTATAACCTACAGTAAATACAAGAGTCAATGAGTTGCTATTAATAATCAGTTGTTGGGCCTGGCAGGTGGCATGGTGGTTGAGGCACTGAACTCCCACATGGCTGACCACTGTTTGATTTCTGGATCTGGAGACTTGCTTTCTCACTTTCCCTATCTCTATCACTGGTCAAATTAAAAATCAATAATGATAAATAAGATGAAATAAATAATTCTTTGAAAAAAAGACCTTTATTTAAAAAAAATCAGTTGATAAATAAACTCAAAGGATAGAGGAGAAAGTTTATCCTGATAGTAGGATGTTAAGTAATACATGTAAGAGAAATGATAGATTTTTTTTCTAAGATTTATTTATTTATTTTATTTGTTATTATTATTTTTTAATTTGACCTGAGAGACAGAGAGAGAAAGGGAAAGTGAGAAAGCAAGTTGTCAGGTCTGGGACTCGAACCACAGGCAGTCATGTGGGAGTCCATTGCTCTTAACACCATGCCACCTGCTGGCTCCAATAGTTTTTTTTGTTTAAATTAAAAGAAAAATCTAGCAGGTAACCTCTTTTAAAAATATTTATTTATTATTGTTATTTAACTTGCTATAGGGCACGTTCGCTTACTAGAGAAAGACAAAAACAGAAAGTGAGAAAGCAAGTCACCAGGTCCAGGACTCAAACTGAAGTTGGCTATGTGGGAATCCAGTGCTACACCACACCACCTCTACCCCCACCCCCAAATTTTTTTTAGAGATTTTTGCTGTAAGGTGTGTGCACTTGGTAGCGAGACATAGATACAGAGAGAGAAAGTGAGAAATCACCTCTCAGGAAGGATGGCCACACCACAATTTCTTCTCCATTCTCCTCTCAGGATTTTAGGCACACGCGCACATGTGCCCAGCCTCTGGATCTGAGACTCGAACTGCAGTCGGCCATGTGTGAGTCTAGTACCTCAGTCACTATGCCACCTGCTGGTCCCTGATGCAGTCTTTAAAAAACTATCATTTTGGGGGGTTGGCTGGTGGTGTGGTGGTTAAGGGTGCTGAACTCCCACATGGCCAACTGTGGTTCAAGTCCCAGATTTGGTGGCTTGCTAGCTTGCTTTCTTTATCTCTCTCACTCTGTCTGGTCAAATTGAAATAAATAAATAAAGTTAAATAAAATAATTCTTAAAAAAAACCCCACCATTTTGTATCCATTGTTTCATTGTTGTAAAAATGGATTTTGACAAGAGTCATCAACAGATCCCTATGGGTATAATTTGATGAATGACAGGTTAAGTTGCAATAAGTATATGTTGGAGAAATAGATACTATTTAAATATGGTTAATACATTAGAAAATAATATGGCAGGGCCAGCTAGGTGGTATGGTGGTTAAGGCAGGTGGATTCCACATGGTCGACTGTGAGGCTTGAGTTCTGGACACACTGGCTTAAAAAATGTGCCAGGCACATGTGCATGTGTGCCCAAAATCTTGAGAGGAGAATGGGGGAGAAGGGATTGGGGCCTGGCGATCCCTCCAGGGGTGCTTTCACACTCTCTCTCTTGGTGAATGCGTGCCCCCTATAGCAAATAAAAAAAAAAAATAGTATTGCATCATCGATGTTAAGTCTTGTGACTTTTGATAAAGGAACATCATGTATGCAAATGATTTTTAATTAATATTGTTTTAGATTGAGAAATCATAACTGCATACTTTTATGAGGTAAAATGTAATGTCCTGATAAACGTATACAATATAGAGTTCATTCTAACATATTTTAGAAGAGGTAGAGAGGAGAGACGGGAAGGAAGGTAATAATTATGATATAATGGTGACTCTGGGTGAAACTGGAGGTCTCTGTTCTCTTCTTACAACACTTGTGTAAGTTAGATAACCTTTGTACATACATTTTTTTTTAAATGGAGAAAGCATTTTTTTAAAGTACATTTCCTATTGTTGGAGAGTTGAAAATTGAATAATATATCTGGACTGTGTTCCTACAACTAATGACTGCAGTTCTCACTGATGAGTAAGAGTAACAGGATCAGATATTGTATTTATTTTTAAAGAATTATTTATTTAATTATATTTATCATTATCATCACCATCATCATCATTAAAATTTGCTATAGGGCATGCATGCTCACCAAAGAGAGACAGAGAGGGAAAGTGAAAAAGGAAGCTGTCAGATCCAGGGCTCAAACCATTGTCAGTCATGTGGGGGTTCAGCCCCTTAACCACTACACCACCCGTCGGCCCCAGTACACATTTCTTTACTTAAATGCAAAAACCTGGGGCTGGCTGTATTGCCCAGTGGTTAAGGTAGCCAGATCCCACATTGCTGACCAAAGCTTGAATCAAGGACCAGGACACTTGAAAAACATATTGGGTGTATATGTGATTATGCGCCAACTCCTGCAAAGGAGAAATGGAGGAGAAGGGATTGTTGTGTGACCACACCCCACCGGGATGTGAATTTTGCTATCTCTCTGTCTCTCTTTTGAGAGTATATGTGCCCTCTGGAAAATTTTTAAAAAATGCAAAAAGGAACCAGCAGGTGACATGGTGATTAAGGCACTGGACTCTCACATGAGTGACTGTAGTTTGAGTCCTGGACCTGGCAGCTTGAAATTCACACTGGGCATGTGTACATACATGCTCAAAATCCCAGGAGGAGAATGGAGGAGAAGGGATGGTGGTGTGGCAAGTCCTCCTGGGGAGTGATTTCTCACTTTCCTTCTCACTGTCTCTCTCTAGCAAGTGCCCGCTCCGTACAGCCAAAACCTAAAAAAAAAAAAAAAAAAGCAAAAATTTCATCAAAATTTAAACAAAATTTTGCTCTAGGGAATGTGAGTTTGCCAGAGAGAACAAGAAAGAGGGAAAGTGAGAAAGCACACTACACACGGGACAACCACATTGCATCCTCCGTGAGGGACAACTATGTCACAGTCCCTTCTCCATTCTCGTCTTTAGAATTCCAGGTGTGCATGTACACACATCTCTATCTGGTGTGTCTTTCTAAGCCGCTGGATCTGGGACTTCGATCTGAGTCATGTGAGATCCAGTTACCTTAACCACCAAGCCACTAGTGAGAGCAATCTCACAAGTTTTAAAGGCTCAGTTTGGTCAGACAGTTTGTAATATATAAGATAGTATTATGGGACCAGCCAGTGGTGTGGTGGTGAAGGCAGCTGGATCCCACATGCCAACTGTACGGCTCAAGTCCAGACCCAGTGGCTTGCACAGCAAGCTGGGCACATGTGCATGCATGCCCACAATTCCAAGAGGAGAAAGGAGGAGAAGGGATTGCACCATGGTTATTGTATCTGAGGAGTGTTTTCTTCCTTTCCCCCTCTGTCTCTGGTGAGCACATACACCCTTTAGCAAAAGAGAAAGATAATATAATATTCTTGGTATGAAGATATTGTGTAAAATACATCTAAAAAGGGAGAGGCCTGGGTCAGACATGATTTATTTTAAAAATTATTTAATTTTATTTGTTATTACTATTTTAAACTTTGACCAGAGAGAGACTATTTTTTTAAATTTGCTGACCCCAGTCAGATATGATTGTAACATGCAAACATAGACCCAAATATCTTAACTGAAACATAACTTAGGGGGCCGGCAGGTGGCATGGTGGTTGAGGCGTTGGACTCCCACATGACTGATCACAATTTGGGTCCTGGACCTAGTGGCTAGCCTTCTCACTTTCCCTGTGTCTCTCTGGTCAAATTAATAATAATAATAACAACGAATGGAATTAATTAAATAAATAAATAGTTAATAAAAAAAAAGAAGTGTGATTAGTCTCCCATTTGAAACTTGTGTGATTATTTTATAGCTCCCTAGATGTCAATGTGATTACTTTGCTGTAGGAATAGCGAGGTTTTAAAGATTTTCCTGGATTTAAGGAGTGGGAAACAAAACAAATCTCAGGCTGAGCACTAGTTAAAAAAAAAGTCTCCCCCATTCCTCAGAAGTAATTTACTTTATTGTTACTTCCTGTGTTTTGCTATCAACAGCCCCCCATGACACCAGCAGCCTTTGGTTAAAAACTGTTCACTGGATTCCTCCACAGGCTTTCGCTGTTTAACCGTTTCATGCCCACTTCACTACGTCAGAAACATATGATTTCCAGTGATTTAATTGGGTTTTCCCATGACCACAATTCTTAATCCAAATTTCAATCTTTAAAACATGCTGTTTCTAAAACTAGCAGGTTTAGAATTGAGCTATAGGGAAAAAGTAAATGCAAAGAAATCACAGGGCTTCCCTAAAATTCTTTACTGACTGACTTCCATCCTAATGCAGGACATAGGTGGGTAGAACAATGGCAGTGAGACGTATGGAACTGAGCAAGGGGTACAGGGGTTTTTCTGCCTCTGCATAAGCATCCTGATTTCTGCCTTGTCACCCAACAGCTAAAGGTGGCATGATGGACTAAGCCGGCATCAAAAAGTCACTCGTGCTTTATCTGAGTTAGCTCCGTGCCAGCATCGGTCAGAGCACAGCCATTAGCAGGAACTGTCACAAACGTGGAGGCGGCAACACGGCGAGGCGTTCTCCCTTCAGCAGCCGCAGTTCCTTGGGGTCTCTATAAACACAGCCTCCTATCAGGTTGGCTTACAGATTGCCACCGTGTTTACAGATTGTCCTGAAAATGAGATGTCATGTGAGGGGGGTCCCGGGGTGCAGCTCTTGAAATGAATTCAATATGAAAAATTAAAGTGATGTGGGATCTTAGTACAAGTCAAAAACCTATGCAGAATTGTAGATGAAAGGAAGTTAGTACTGTAAATTATGTTATCATGGATGGGGAACGTTTATATCAATCATTAGGGCTGGAGGATGAATTTATATAGGGATAATTGATGAGCCACATTACAAAAAGCTAATGTAGATAATAGATGAGTAGAGAATAGGACCCCTGGTGTTTGGGCCTGCAGCTGTCCTCTGGGTCACGGTAGCTAACAGTCGGGAAATTATTTTTAACTGTGTGTGTGAGAAAATGCTGAGTACCTTTTCCTCTAGACATCCCTGAATATCCTAAGTCATTACAGGTGCTAATGCCATGTACGGATTTTAAAGCACTTCTTACAGATTCCAGAAGACGAGGCCTGTGTGGTCTGTTTTACTGCCAACACAGTAAAAATTAGTGGGCCCTATTTATTCATTACTAATCTGGTGGCAGAGATGTATCTTAACTCCTCATGGGCTTTGTATGCTGCTGCTATTATTTGTTGGGAAATCTTTCCCTTTTTTCCCTATTAAATCTTCCTCCCAGGAGTGGTGTTTATTTGGCACTAAGTTAAAAGAAGAGGATGTTGTTAAAAGAGGGGACTGCTTTACTGTTTCTATTAACACAGCATCTCAGTACCTACTGCCACTAAAACCCTCTTGATTCAGTCTCTGAAGTCTGTCATAAAAGGGTAATTTAGAGCCTTAAAGTTAGTGTTAGGTTGTCGGGAAAGTCATGGCATGATTTTCTATATCATCTAATAGTTTCTTTTTTTTTTTTTAAATCTAAAAATATGCACTGGGGTATATTTTGATTAAAATTTTGTACAATACGTCTCCCTTTTCCAGGTTTTGGTAACATGATATTTGCAATATTGTATTTTACATTTTATTTTCTGTGACAGGCATAGAATACTTTAGATTTTCTGGTCTTGAGACATGAGGCACATTCAGAAGTTTATGGTAAACGGGCATTATGAAAAAGCTAGGAGCCAGCAGGTGGCATAGTGGTTAAGGTGCTGGACTCCCACATGGCTGACTGAAGTTTGAGTCCCAGACTTGGAGGCTTGAAATTACGTTGGACATGTGTGCATGCATGCCCAAAATTCCAGGATGAGAATAAAGGGGAAGAGAATGTGGCATGGTCACTTCTCCTGGAGGGGCGGGGAGCAATTCTTGCTTTCTTTTTCTCTTTCTCATTATACATGTATTTAATTTTTTTTTTGGCACCAAAATAAACCTGTATTTGAATTTTATTCTTCCATAAACTTTTATTTTATTTTATTTTTGGAGAGAGACACAGAAGAGTGAGAAATTACTCCCCACCCCCCAGGGGGATAGCCCTGCTGCAATGCCTTCTCCTCCATTCTCCTCTAGGAATTTTGGGCACACACATGTGCATATACTCCCAGCATGATTTTCAAGCTGCCAAGTCTAGGACTTGAACTGTCGCTAGCCATGTGAGAATCCAGTGCCTTAACTACCACACTACCTGCTAACCCCTCTTATAAACTTTACATTTTTAAATTTCTTGTTTTGTTTTATTGCTAGAGAGTAAATGCACTCTCTAGAGATATATATATAGAGAGAGAGAAAAGGAGAAAGCATCTTCTGGTGGGTCATGATCACGTTGCAATCTTTTCTCTTCCATCTCTCCATCCTGTTGTGATTTTGAACATGCATGCAAATGGCCTAGAATATCTGTCACAGTGGAGATTTGAACTCTGCAGTTGATCAGGTGGGACCTGGTTCCCTTAACCATCAGGACATGAAGTTGGCCTGTTCCCACAAATCTTTTTTTTAATAACCATTTATTTAATTTTATGCATTCATTCATTTATTTTAATTTAACCTAGAAAGAGAGAGAGAAAGCAAGTTACCAGGTCCAGGACTTGAATGGTGGTGAACCATGTGTGAGTCCAGCACCCTTAACCATCATGCCACCTGCCGGGCCCAAGATTTTCAAGCTTCTAGGTCTGGGACTTGAACTGTGGTTGGCCATGTTGGGATCCAGTGCCTTAACCACCACACATCTGTTGCCCCCTCCCCCCCAAAACTTTTAAGTCTTGTAGCACAGGGGCCAGCAGGTGGCACGGTGGTTGAGAACGCTGGACTTCCATGTGGTTGACCGTGGTTTGAGTCCCAGACCTGGTGCCTTGCTTTCTCATTTTCTCTGTCTCTCCCCTTCTTTGGTCAAATTAAAATTAATAAATTAATTAAATTAAATAACTATAATTCCTCAAAAAATAGTCTCCTAGCACAAATACATTTAAAAAAGGAAGAGTTCCTACCAATAAAAAGTTCTGTCTACACTAACACATACAAATAAGAGTGTTTTACATCAGAGTAGATGATGAGCATTGTCTGAAATATCAGATAGAAGTGGCTAACAGGAATGTATTTGGCTATTCTTTGAAACTGATGTGGAGAGCACAACAAGAAATTTAATGAAATTCAGATTCTGAATAGTACATTTTCTTCCCAAAGAGTGATCATTTAATCCCTTAGATTTAGCCTTTTCTCTGAAGAATTCAAGGAACTAATAAGATTAAGTTCCACGGTGGTATTTGTATATTTCATATTAAATAGGCATAATTGAGTGATCACTCCTCAGACTAGCCCTCTTCCCTTTTAAATCTGGAGCCCGGATAGAGGTTTCTTTCTAGTATGTGAGAACGTGCACTAGCATGTTGTATCTTATGTTCTGAGCAGCCTAACTCCTCTGTTCTGTACAGTGCCCAGAAAGACCATCTGAAGTATTAACCTATTTTGATCTCAACTTGAGTACCAGATGTATGAAGAATAATAGAATGAGCTGGACCTAATTTTGAGGGTACCGGAGAGTCAGATGAATACTTTGGTGGGCTGATTCCCCCTCCTACTATAGGCATTCTGGAGGTAGAGAGTAATGGCCTCTCAATAAGTCCAGGGTAATGCTGGATAGATAATTAAAAAGAAATATTTAATTATTATTATTTTTTTCAGAGATTTTTCTCTATAGGGTATGTGTGCTCACCTGAAAGGCAGAGAAAGTCAGAGAGGCAGAAATCAAGAAATCAACTCCCAGAGAGGAGGCCATGCCACAATTTCTTCTCCATTCTCCATTTGGGATTTGGGGCATGCACACATACTCGACCGGCATGCGTTTCAAGCCTCTGGATCCAAGGCTCAAACCATGGTTGACCATGTGGGAATCCAACACCTTAACCACTATGCCATCTACTGGTTTTGAGAATTGTTTAATGACTAGAAGAAAAAGGTGTTTTTTGACTTGTTTGGGTATATCTTAAATTAATTTGGCTTCTATTTTCTTTGCAAAGTCTTTCCATGGTAACACAATACGGTGAAGCCTATCCTAACTATAGTTCTTTTAAAAAATAATTGTGTTATTTAACTTAATTTACTCATTTATTTATTTATTTAAATTTGATCAGAGAGGAATAGAGAGAGAAAGAGAGAGAAAGGGAATGTGAGAAAGCAAGCTGCCAGGTCCAGGACTTGAACCGTGGTCAGCCATGTGGGAATCCTGAGCACTTAAGCACAATGCCACCTTCTGGCCCCATAACTACAGTTTTTAAAGTGTTTTTAAAAATCTATCTGTGGGGGCTGGCAGGTGGTGTAGTAGTTAAGGTGCCGGACTATCACATGGTTGAACACGGTTCAAGTCCTGGACTTGAAGGTTTGCTTTCTCATTTCCCTTCTCTTTATCTCTCTGTTGCTCTGTGGTCAAATTGGAAAAACAATAATGATGATGAATGAAATTAAATATATATATAT
>NW_006159732.1:7381700-7392976 GCF_000334495.1 Tupaia belangeri chinensis
CTAGGGAATGTGAGTTTGCCAGAGAGAACAAGAAAGAGGGAAAGTGAGAAAGCACACTACACACGGGACAACCACATTGCATCCTCCGTGAGGGACAACTATGTCACAGTCCCTTCTCCATTCTCGTCTTTAGAATTCCAGGTGTGCATGTACACACATCTCTATCTGGTGTGTCTTTCTAAGCCGCTGGATCTGGGACTTCGATCTGAGTCATGTGAGATCCAGTTACCTTAACCACCAAGCCACTAGTGAGAGCAATCTCACAAGTTTTAAAGGCTCAGTTTGGTCAGACAGTTTGTAATATATAAGATAGTATTATGGGACCAGCCAGTGGTGTGGTGGTGAAGGCAGCTGGATCCCACATGCCAACTGTACGGCTCAAGTCCAGACCCAGTGGCTTGCACAGCAAGCTGGGCACATGTGCATGCATGCCCACAATTCCAAGAGGAGAAAGGAGGAGAAGGGATTGCACCATGGTTATTGTATCTGAGGAGTGTTTTCTTCCTTTCCCCCTCTGTCTCTGGTGAGCACATACACCCTTTAGCAAAAGAGAAAGATAATATAATATTCTTGGTATGAAGATATTGTGTAAAATACATCTAAAAAGGGAGAGGCCTGGGTCAGACATGATTTATTTTAAAAATTATTTAATTTTATTTGTTATTACTATTTTAAACTTTGACCAGAGAGAGACTATTTTTTTAAATTTGCTGACCCCAGTCAGATATGATTGTAACATGCAAACATAGACCCAAATATCTTAACTGAAACATAACTTAGGGGGCCGGCAGGTGGCATGGTGGTTGAGGCGTTGGACTCCCACATGACTGATCACAATTTGGGTCCTGGACCTAGTGGCTAGCCTTCTCACTTTCCCTGTGTCTCTCTGGTCAAATTAATAATAATAATAACAACGAATGGAATTAATTAAATAAATAAATAGTTAATAAAAAAAAAGAAGTGTGATTAGTCTCCCATTTGAAACTTGTGTGATTATTTTATAGCTCCCTAGATGTCAATGTGATTACTTTGCTGTAGGAATAGCGAGGTTTTAAAGATTTTCCTGGATTTAAGGAGTGGGAAACAAAACAAATCTCAGGCTGAGCACTAGTTAAAAAAAAAGTCTCCCCCATTCCTCAGAAGTAATTTACTTTATTGTTACTTCCTGTGTTTTGCTATCAACAGCCCCCCATGACACCAGCAGCCTTTGGTTAAAAACTGTTCACTGGATTCCTCCACAGGCTTTCGCTGTTTAACCGTTTCATGCCCACTTCACTACGTCAGAAACATATGATTTCCAGTGATTTAATTGGGTTTTCCCATGACCACAATTCTTAATCCAAATTTCAATCTTTAAAACATGCTGTTTCTAAAACTAGCAGGTTTAGAATTGAGCTATAGGGAAAAAGTAAATGCAAAGAAATCACAGGGCTTCCCTAAAATTCTTTACTGACTGACTTCCATCCTAATGCAGGACATAGGTGGGTAGAACAATGGCAGTGAGACGTATGGAACTGAGCAAGGGGTACAGGGGTTTTTCTGCCTCTGCATAAGCATCCTGATTTCTGCCTTGTCACCCAACAGCTAAAGGTGGCATGATGGACTAAGCCGGCATCAAAAAGTCACTCGTGCTTTATCTGAGTTAGCTCCGTGCCAGCATCGGTCAGAGCACAGCCATTAGCAGGAACTGTCACAAACGTGGAGGCGGCAACACGGCGAGGCGTTCTCCCTTCAGCAGCCGCAGTTCCTTGGGGTCTCTATAAACACAGCCTCCTATCAGGTTGGCTTACAGATTGCCACCGTGTTTACAGATTGTCCTGAAAATGAGATGTCATGTGAGGGGGGTCCCGGGGTGCAGCTCTTGAAATGAATTCAATATGAAAAATTAAAGTGATGTGGGATCTTAGTACAAGTCAAAAACCTATGCAGAATTGTAGATGAAAGGAAGTTAGTACTGTAAATTATGTTATCATGGATGGGGAACGTTTATATCAATCATTAGGGCTGGAGGATGAATTTATATAGGGATAATTGATGAGCCACATTACAAAAAGCTAATGTAGATAATAGATGAGTAGAGAATAGGACCCCTGGTGTTTGGGCCTGCAGCTGTCCTCTGGGTCACGGTAGCTAACAGTCGGGAAATTATTTTTAACTGTGTGTGTGAGAAAATGCTGAGTACCTTTTCCTCTAGACATCCCTGAATATCCTAAGTCATTACAGGTGCTAATGCCATGTACGGATTTTAAAGCACTTCTTACAGATTCCAGAAGACGAGGCCTGTGTGGTCTGTTTTACTGCCAACACAGTAAAAATTAGTGGGCCCTATTTATTCATTACTAATCTGGTGGCAGAGATGTATCTTAACTCCTCATGGGCTTTGTATGCTGCTGCTATTATTTGTTGGGAAATCTTTCCCTTTTTTCCCTATTAAATCTTCCTCCCAGGAGTGGTGTTTATTTGGCACTAAGTTAAAAGAAGAGGATGTTGTTAAAAGAGGGGACTGCTTTACTGTTTCTATTAACACAGCATCTCAGTACCTACTGCCACTAAAACCCTCTTGATTCAGTCTCTGAAGTCTGTCATAAAAGGGTAATTTAGAGCCTTAAAGTTAGTGTTAGGTTGTCGGGAAAGTCATGGCATGATTTTCTATATCATCTAATAGTTTCTTTTTTTTTTTTTAAATCTAAAAATATGCACTGGGGTATATTTTGATTAAAATTTTGTACAATACGTCTCCCTTTTCCAGGTTTTGGTAACATGATATTTGCAATATTGTATTTTACATTTTATTTTCTGTGACAGGCATAGAATACTTTAGATTTTCTGGTCTTGAGACATGAGGCACATTCAGAAGTTTATGGTAAACGGGCATTATGAAAAAGCTAGGAGCCAGCAGGTGGCATAGTGGTTAAGGTGCTGGACTCCCACATGGCTGACTGAAGTTTGAGTCCCAGACTTGGAGGCTTGAAATTACGTTGGACATGTGTGCATGCATGCCCAAAATTCCAGGATGAGAATAAAGGGGAAGAGAATGTGGCATGGTCACTTCTCCTGGAGGGGCGGGGAGCAATTCTTGCTTTCTTTTTCTCTTTCTCATTATACATGTATTTAATTTTTTTTTTGGCACCAAAATAAACCTGTATTTGAATTTTATTCTTCCATAAACTTTTATTTTATTTTATTTTTGGAGAGAGACACAGAAGAGTGAGAAATTACTCCCCACCCCCCAGGGGGATAGCCCTGCTGCAATGCCTTCTCCTCCATTCTCCTCTAGGAATTTTGGGCACACACATGTGCATACACTCCCAGCATGATTTTCAAGCTGCCAAGTCTAGGACTTGAACTGTCGCTAGCCATGTGAGAATCCAGTGCCTTAACTACCACACTACCTGCTAACCCCTCTTATAAACTTTACATTTTTAAATTTCTTGTTTTGTTTTATTGCTAGAGAGTAAATGCACTCTCTAGAGATATATATATAGAGAGAGAGAAAAGGAGAAAGCATCTTCTGGTGGGTCATGATCACGTTGCAATCTTTTCTCTTCCATCTCTCCATCCTGTTGTGATTTTGAACATGCATGCAAATGGCCTAGAATATCTGTCACAGTGGAGATTTGAACTCTGCAGTTGATCAGGTGGGACCTGGTTCCCTTAACCATCAGGACATGAAGTTGGCCTGTTCCCACAAATCTTTTTTTTAATAACCATTTATTTAATTTTATGCATTCATTCATTTATTTTAATTTAACCTAGAAAGAGAGAGAGAAAGCAAGTTACCAGGTCCAGGACTTGAATGGTGGTGAACCATGTGTGAGTCCAGCACCCTTAACCATCATGCCACCTGCCGGGCCCAAGATTTTCAAGCTTCTAGGTCTGGGACTTGAACTGTGGTTGGCCATGTTGGGATCCAGTGCCTTAACCACCACACATCTGTTGCCCCCTCCCCCCCAAAACTTTTAAGTCTTGTAGCACAGGGGCCAGCAGGTGGCACGGTGGTTGAGAACGCTGGACTTCCATGTGGTTGACCGTGGTTTGAGTCCCAGACCTGGTGCCTTGCTTTCTCATTTTCTCTGTCTCTCCCCTTCTTTGGTCAAATTAAAATTAATAAATTAATTAAATTAAATAACTATAATTCCTCAAAAAATAGTCTCCTAGCACAAATACATTTAAAAAAGGAAGAGTTCCTACCAATAAAAAGTTCTGTCTACACTAACACATACAAATAAGAGTGTTTTACATCAGAGTAGATGATGAGCATTGTCTGAAATATCAGATAGAAGTGGCTAACAGGAATGTATTTGGCTATTCTTTGAAACTGATGTGGAGAGCACAACAAGAAATTTAATGAAATTCAGATTCTGAATAGTACATTTTCTTCCCAAAGAGTGATCATTTAATCCCTTAGATTTAGCCTTTTCTCTGAAGAATTCAAGGAACTAATAAGATTAAGTTCCACGGTGGTATTTGTATATTTCATATTAAATAGGCATAATTGAGTGATCACTCCTCAGACTAGCCCTCTTCCCTTTTAAATCTGGAGCCCGGATAGAGGTTTCTTTCTAGTATGTGAGAACGTGCACTAGCATGTTGTATCTTATGTTCTGAGCAGCCTAACTCCTCTGTTCTGTACAGTGCCCAGAAAGACCATCTGAAGTATTAACCTATTTTGATCTCAACTTGAGTACCAGATGTATGAAGAATAATAGAATGAGCTGGACCTAATTTTGAGGGTACCGGAGAGTCAGATGAATACTTTGGTGGGCTGATTCCCCCTCCTACTATAGGCATTCTGGAGGTAGAGAGTAATGGCCTCTCAATAAGTCCAGGGTAATGCTGGATAGATAATTAAAAAGAAATATTTAATTATTATTATTTTTTTCAGAGATTTTTCTCTATAGGGTATGTGTGCTCACCTGAAAGGCAGAGAAAGTCAGAGAGGCAGAAATCAAGAAATCAACTCCCAGAGAGGAGGCCATGCCACAATTTCTTCTCCATTCTCCATTTGGGATTTGGGGCATGCACACATACTCGACCGGCATGCGTTTCAAGCCTCTGGATCCAAGGCTCAAACCATGGTTGACCATGTGGGAATCCAACACCTTAACCACTATGCCATCTACTGGTTTTGAGAATTGTTTAATGACTAGAAGAAAAAGGTGTTTTTTGACTTGTTTGGGTATATCTTAAATTAATTTGGCTTCTATTTTCTTTGCAAAGTCTTTCCATGGTAACACAATACGGTGAAGCCTATCCTAACTATAGTTCTTTTAAAAAATAATTGTGTTATTTAACTTAATTTACTCATTTATTTATTTATTTAAATTTGATCAGAGAGGAATAGAGAGAGAAAGAGAGAGAAAGGGAATGTGAGAAAGCAAGCTGCCAGGTCCAGGACTTGAACCGTGGTCAGCCATGTGGGAATCCTGAGCACTTAAGCACAATGCCACCTTCTGGCCCCATAACTACAGTTTTTAAAGTGTTTTTAAAAATCTATCTGTGGGGGCTGGCAGGTGGTGTAGTAGTTAAGGTGCCGGACTATCACATGGTTGAACACGGTTCAAGTCCTGGACTTGAAGGTTTGCTTTCTCATTTCCCTTCTCTTTATCTCTCTGTTGCTCTGTGGTCAAATTGGAAAAACAATAATGATGATGAATGAAATTAAATATATATTTGTTTTAATTGACTCCCAAATTGGGAGTTTTGAAGACTGAACTCTTGACAACTTTGAAGACTCATGGTTCTGTATTTTCTCATTCCTATCTATTCTGATGTTCAAACAATCAAATTCTTAAGTATAAGACTTTGTTTTGGTTGCTTCCTAGGGAAATTTTGTCAAAGAATTTTATTCAACAGAAAAAGAATGCCTCCACAGGTCAAGGATTATGCATGAAAGTGAGGACACTTGCTGTACCCTTCCCCAAAATGAGACTACGATGATGCAATGAATACTAGGTACTATTTTGATCCAGTATGTAGCCTCATTTTCCTCCATATTAGAATATTTTGAGAGTGTAGACTAAACCTTATGATTATAATGTCAACATTTTCTCATCAAGACCATGGTAATGCACTTAGTGACATTACAGTTGTTTCAGTGAATATCTGAAAGAACAGTGATGTGTGATTACTAGGTATAATTATGATATTGAGAAAACTGCAACAAAGTACTATGTTAACTTTCTAAACTGTGAAAATATTAAAATAGCATAACAGAGATGACATTTATCAGTGTGAGAAGTATGCTAGATCAGTGGCCAAGATGCTGGAGTTCAGGCTGGCTCTGTGCTAATGAGTCACGTGACACTGGAGTCAGTTTTCCTAACCTCCTTGAGTCTTGGTTTCTTCCTCAGTAAAATGAATGAACTGGGGTGGACCGCTTGGACTTTGTGTACCTTTGCAGCTCTGTAACTTCATGCCTTTGAAAGCATTTTAAGAAATAAAAATCACCTAGTATTTTGTATTTTTTGAATGCTTCTGTCAGGATATGTACCCAGGTGACAGCTGGGGGCTCTCTGCTCAGTCAACTTATTAATGAAAATATTACTGAGTTTGTTCGGAAGATCTACAGATATGCTAATTGGCAGCTGTTCCATTCTTCTCAGGGAGCAATTCCAAGTGAAATATTTGGAATTGCGTTTGAAATACTTCTTCCTTATCCTGCCTGGGGGATTTATGTAAAAGAATAAAAAATGTACCTTAAGTCAGAAGATTCTCTGGTCTGATCCACCTCTTGTAGGACTTTATGAGCGGGAGGGAAGGTTATGGCAGTTTTTCATTTTCTATGAGAATGTCAGAGCTTGGAACAATAATGGAGTCTGGAATTGCTCTTCATAAAAGTGTATGAAATTATCAGCAGAATGGAAGAGAAATGCAGCAGGTGAGATTAGAGATATAAAAATAATTTTCCTATTACAAAGTAGTTTTCTTTCTTTAAATGGCATGCAGAGCTAATCCGCACTGATATCCATGCTGGGTATTTATCTGGGAATATATTTCTGTGCAATAACTTTATAGTATATTATTTGATAAATTCTCCTGTATCTGGAGCTTTCCCAAGTGGGATATCACCCTAAGCAAAGCTGTTTCTGTCAATGGTACAGGTGGCCATGCACATTCTTTAGAACGCTAGACCATGAAACATGACATCCCAAAGGCTAAAACAAATCATGAACTTTCAAAGTCTTGACTACATTTGCAGGAGAAATGGGGATAAGGCAAGTCAAGTATCCCAGGACAAGCCAACCACAATGCCTCCGAGGGACTGGCATTCGTGTAACCCTAAGAATGTAAATTGAATAATAATTGCGTAGACTTTAAAGCCACAGCAGATGCCTGAGGTCAATATTAAATGCAGAAAAAAAGATACAGTGCTTAAAATTCTGTTGTAGAAACTTGAAGACTGTCAGATTTCCAAGGCTTTCTCTATGCAGAGAAAACATATTCTGTTGAGCACATGCATGATACATTATACATGCAGACATTCTAAGGGTTTATGGGTGGTGGTAGAGGGGATAATTATGGACTGCTGTTCTGAGAAAAGGCAAGAGGAAAGAGAATTGCATTTTAATGTCGCAAATATTTCAAAGACATGCTGAGACATTTTTAGAAAGGGAAGAAGCTGAGTAGGAAGGGAGATGCAGAGCCGTCTGCAGAGATTTGCTCAGAGCTGAGAGCCCTCCAGAGCATTCTCTGGAGAACGGTCATAAAGTTAGAAAGAAGCATTGAAGACCTGAAGCTGAAATTTCATTCCCTGTGCATTCTTTGTGTGGAAATGACACTTTCTTTTCTGTGTTTGCTTTCTGTCTTTTTAAGGAAAGATATCAGCCTGGCTATTTATCCCTCTTCAGAGTTCCTTTAATTTATAACCCTTACCAGAATTCTTTTTATTCAATGTTTTTTAAGTCAGGCCCATTTCTGTCAATTTCTGTGCAATCAATTCTACCCAAAAACAAAGTCCACTTTTCTAAGTGCAGGTGTCAATATTAGTGCATGCAAGAATTGCTCTTGTTGTTATTAAGGTAGCTAGGTGTTTCTTTAAAAAAAATTGCCAGAAGGTGCATGCACTCACCATTGAAAGACAGAGAAAGAGGGAGGGAAGGAGAGAGAGAGAGAGAGAGAGAGAGAGAGAGAGAGGATAGCATCCCCTAGTGGGGTGTGGCCATGTCACAATCCCTTCTCTTGGATTTCTCCATCCTGTCAGGATTTTGAGCACACAGGCACCCAGCATGATTTCAGGCTGCCACGGGCTAGGATGAAAACTGTGCAGTAAGCCATGAGATCTGGCTCCTTTAACCACTAGGACAAAGGGTTGGCCCAGCTTGATGCTTCTAACACTTTGGGTACTGGTGTAGAGAAAACACTTCGCTTCCCCATGGAGGAAAGCTGTAATGCAAATTGATAGTTCGGTACTAATTTGTCCTAACTCAAACAAAAAGAGATGAGTAGCCTAGCGTAAAAAGTGAGAAAGAACAGCACCTTTGGAGTTATAACAATCTGGCTCTGACATTTACTAGTTGTCTGGCCTTGTGAACGTTGCTTAGCATCTAAATGTCAGTTTTTCTTTATCTGTGAGATGGGGTTATAATATCTACTTTCTTAAAATATTCCAAATGGTTAAATAAATAGGGAATGTTGGGGCTGGCAGGTGGCATGGTGGTTAAAGGTGCTGGACTCCCACATGATTGACTCCAGTTCAAGTCCCGGACATGGTGGCTTGCTTTCTCACTTTCTCTCTGTCTTTCTCTGGGCACACTCAAAAATACTAATAACAATAATAATAACGAATAAAGTAAAATAAAATAATTTTTTTAAAAAAAGTAGGGAGTGTAAATTAGTTAACACAAAGGCTTGCACAATACAGAGTTCAAATCAAGACTAGTTTAACAACAACCCCCTTCCCCACTCTCCCCTTTCACCCATGAAAAGTCCACTTACTTTAAAGGAAATGTATTCTAGGAATTATGTCCTTTGGCAATTGTTGAATCAAATAGTGTGTTAGCCAGGCAGCTGTATAAGGCACTGAACTATGGCGTCCCGTGTAGATGGGCAGTGCTCCTAACATCTCCCACGTTTCTGTTTCTATCAGCACCTGCTGCTTCTAGTTCTTTTGTGTCAGGACCAGAGATCTCTGTCCAAAGAGTAACAAACTAATTTCACTTCTTTAGTTTGTGTCTCATAAATAACCATGGATTATTCTTCCTAGGTAACTTTCTTTTTCTTTTTTTTTTTTTTTTTTTCCCAGAGGGATTTTTTGCTATAGGGCATGTGGTGTACTTTCCAGAGAGACAGAGAGAGACAGAGAGACAGAAAGTGAAAAATCACCCCTCAGTGGGGATGACCACTCCACAATCCCTTCTCCATTCTCCTCTTGGAATTTTATGAATATGTGCACATGTGTCTGGCATGAGTTTTAAGCCACTGGGTCCAGGACTTGAACCCAGATCTATTATGTGGAAGTCCAGAGATGTAATCACTACACCATCTGCTGGACACTCCAGGTAACTTTCAATTAATGATTCAGTGGGGTAAGTTGGAGCCCACTACCTGATAAACTATACTCTTTTTCTGCCTCTTCATATTTAAAATTTTGTTTCACGATCCTGTTCTCTATTGTCTAAATTGCTTAACTAAAGATTTTATTAGTCTTTAATAAATTATTTTTTTTGGTTTGTTTTTGTTTTTGTTTTTGCCATAAGATGAATGCACTTGCTGGAAAGAGATTGAGAGAGAGAGTGAGAGAAAGTGAGGAATCACCTCCTAGGGAGGATGGCCACACTGTAATTCCTTCTCTTCCTGGGATTTTGGGCATGCAAGCACACATGCCCTGTGTGATTTTTCAAGCTGCCTAGCCTGGGACTTGAACCACTGTCGGTCATGTAGGAGTCCAGCACCTCCACCACCATAATACCTGCTGGCTCTCAAAACTTTTGATATTAATGATTATAAACATATAAAACTATATACAAACTCCAATATCTATGGAATTATATTGGTACCAATTTTTTTCTCATAGTTATTTATCTTGTTTCCCCCATTAAATATAGCTACAGAGTAGGGATATGATTGGTAATAGGTGAAGGGGTAACACCTCACTGGGGTGTTTTCCAAACTAATGTCACTTACTCAATGAGAGTTTTTTTTGATCAACAGGTTGCCTCTTAAATAGCCCAAGATTGGTTGATGTAACTATTATAATGCAGCAATTTGAGTTTTGTGCCAATATGGTGTTTGAAATGTAAGCAAGATGGATTCTGGTATGTATTTTAAGGGGATAGTAACTTCCCTAATCTGGCCAGCTCAAGTCTGGTGGGCTTGGCTACTTGGAATGGTATCAGGTTGTCAGAAAAATCATGACGCGAGAACCAGCAGTTAGCTAATGGCTGTGTCGCTGGACTCCCACGAAGTCAACCGGGATTCGCGTCCCGGACCCGGTGACTTAAAACTCACGCTGGGCTCGTGTGCGTGCGTGCCCAAGATCCCGAGAGGAGAATGGAGGAGAAGGGATTACGGCATGACCACGCGCCCTGGGGGGTGATTTCTCGCTTTCTGTCTCTATGTCTCTCTCTGTCTGTCTGGCGAGCACAGGCGCTCTATAGCGAAAACCTCCCCCACCCCCCCAAAAAAAAGAAAAAAAAGAAAAATCATGACGCATTTTTGCACACAGACACTACATCATGACTTTTCCGACAACCTAGCAGTTAGGATTCTATTTAATCGACTTAAGGGACCACCACTGGGGACAACCCAAGGTCATGAGAGGCATCTGGACTGTGTTGCACTCTGTAATCTGCTGTTCTTTTTGTTGTTGTTGTTATTTTTGTTATTTATTTATTTATTTATTTTTGCCTACATCTCCCTAAAAGAAGAGGCTGAGACAGAGACTTGATGCAGGTTATTTATTTTGGTAAGTGAGTCTAATGACCAGTAATGAAGGATTGGGAAAAGTGAAACCGAGAAAGGGAAGCCAACCAAAAGGTGCTTTGTGAAACTAACCAAGACTGTGTGCAATCTAGACAAAAGAAAGGAGGACGTATCCTTCCGCTTCCAATCTCACTGGTCTAGAGTGGAATCTCAGACTTCCAGGTCTGATTATTCGAGCTGACTGTGTGCTGGGTGCTGGGTGCTTCCAAAGCAACCCTCCTAGGGGACAGGGCACAGAAAGCAAATGAGACAGTGCAGCTGGAAGGGGCCCTTCAAGGCCTCCTCGGGAACAGCTGGAAAAAAACCAAAATGTCCTGAAAAGTGTAAGAATATTTAACATAGAAGTGCTCTTT